>NC_051396.1:10738774-10746274 GCF_015228065.2 Penaeus monodon | reverse complement strand
GTCTCATTTGGTGGACGACAGCAGCCAGTTGTGGTGCAGAATAGTGCTCAGGTGCAACAGCAGCTTACTAACCAGATACAGGCTTTCTCTTTAAATAACGGAAACCAGTTAGAACGCCCGCCTCCATATCCATTAGGATCTGCCTTAAAGCATGTAGGAGGTATGAAACTAACAGCACCCCCACCGTCTTATAATGCAACAATGCAGAATAGGCAAAGTCCCACCCAAGATGCAAGAAAAAGCCCTGCTCAGCTAAACTTCCAGGGCCCGAGTCCTGTTGTAACTCCACATCCTGTATCACCATCATCACTATCACCTCCTTCGTCCATGTCTCCTGTCTCGCTTCCACGTGGTGGCCAAACTTCCCGACAAGCAAAGACTCCTACACCAATTATCATGCAGTCTGTCAAAAGTACCCAGGTTCAGAAACCAGTACTGCAGACAGCTGTTGCTCCAGCTTCACCTCCAGTCTCGGCTCCACCTCCTTCATATGCCTCTTCCATCCAGCAGAAGCAAGCGCAGGCTGCTGCTGCAGCTCAAGCTGTACCTGGGATGGGATTAGCACAAATGATGCCACAAGAGAGTGGAGGTTCATCCTCACCAGGACTTTCGTCCTGTAATTATCAATTAGCAGTAACGTGCAATAGTGAAGTAGTGCCAACCACAGATCCCCCCAGCTATCATTCAACTATACAAGCAATGGCAGCTGCTAGAGCTTATAATCCAGGATATATGGCTCAGCCTGTAGCCAGCATACCAGTTCAAGATACTCCAGTGCAGGAACTAGATTTGTCTTCCACTCCCTTGGCTCACATACCAATAACTCAAGTTAGTACGGTTGATTCCATCATAACAACGCAGCCAACTAGTGCTGTAGAAACAGTCAGCAGTTGTTATGATCCCAACCTAACACCAGGTCTGAGTCATCCCCCTCTTCAAAGAAAATTCTCTCCTGTAATGGCAGATACAGCTTCCAGTGCTTCTCGATCTGAGAGCCCTGTTTCTTCTGTAAATTCCCATGACACTCATGCGTTATCTCAATCACCTGTATCGTGCCTTTCTACTGCCACATCATCTCCCTCCACTCAGTCAGATTTAACCTTAGAATCTGGGTATTCCTCTGGGCAGTCCTGTCGAGGAGTGCCTCCACCACCACCTCCAACGGAGCAGAAAACTACTCATCAATCGCCAATACCTGAACGAAAGAAATTAAGCTCTGAAATGGAACTTCAGAGATGCGAGTCAAAAGTTCGAAATTTATCTCCTCAGGCCTTTAAATTTTACATGGAACAGCACATTGAAAATGTGATAAAATCTTGTGAAGAAAGAGAAAACAGAAGAATGCAGCTTGAGAAAGAAATGAAAAAAATTGGACTGTCAGACAAGGATCAATCCCAAATGCGTAAAATGCTTTCTCAAAAGGAATCAAACTTCATAAGGTTAAAGAGAGCAAAAATGGACAAACAACTTTTCCGCAAAATAAAAACCATAGGTAAGTTTTCATTATTGATTTTTTTTATGAAAATTTAATTTTTAACATTATTTTAGGTTTTCTATTCTATACTCAGTAGCTTTAAAATAGATTCTGCATTCTGAATGTTTTCTTCTTAATATATATATTCACATATATAAATATATACAATTTCTTTCCTCTCTCTATTATTCTTATTTATGGAAGTTAGTATTTATTCCAAACATTGCTTAAAGATAGCCTCTCCTAAAATTGTATAGAATTTTGACTGATACCAACAAAGAACTCAAACATTTTTGCTTTTCCAGGTGTTGGTGCATTTGGTGAGGTTGCCCTTGTCTGTAAGCTTGATACACACCGGCTGTATGCAATGAAGACCTTGCGCAAAGCTGATGTCTTGAAGAGGAATCAAGTGGCTCATGTGAAAGCAGAGAGAGACATTTTAGCAGAAGCTGACAACGAGTGGGTTGTCAAACTCTATTATTCATTTCAAGTGAGTACTGGTAAATGAAAAAGGTTTTTGTTTTAGGCCAGTTTGTTTAGTCAAGTTTAAAGATAAACAATTATGTTCACAGAATGTTGAAACATCAGTTTGGCATGCAAGTCAAAATTTTGTTTATTTCATGAATCTTTAATTTTTTTTTCCCCTCCCTTGTCAACAGGATAAAGACAACCTTTACTTTGTTATGGACTACATCCCTGGTGGTGACTTAATGTCTCTGCTCATCAAATTTGGAATATTTAAAGAGCAGTTGGCAAGGTGAGTTTTAAAAGAAAGGTTTTAAGTGAAAAATTAAATAATCTTGTAAGATAAGTATAACTTGAGTATTATATGAACATTATGTTATGTTTCTGTCATGTCTTCTGTATTCTTGTTTTATAGTGTTTTATATATATATAATATATATATATATATATATATATATATATATATATATATATATATATATATATATATATATATATATATATGACCCCTGGTACTTGATTAATTTAAATAGCTGTACAATTTTATATAAATTAGAAAGACCTGCATTGCTCATACTTGATTTATAATCAAATGATTTTCCACAGATTCTACATTGGGGAACTGGTTTGTGCAATTGAGAGCGTGCACAAGATGGGTTTTATTCACCGTGATATCAAGCCAGATAACATTCTTATTGATCGCGATGGCCACATTAAACTCACTGATTTTGGTCTGTGCACTGGCTTTAGGTGGACACACAATTCCAAATATTATCAGCGAGTTGGTAAGTACTCCCTCTGTCTCACAGTGTTCTCTTTTTGTTCTGGAATTGAAAGTTTTAATAGTAATGCAGTCTCCCATTTGTAAAATATCCATTTCAGTGATGAAAATAGTTGCTTACGAAAGGGCACTGACATCATTGCTGTCCTTTCACAGGTGACCACAACAGACAAGATTCCATAGACCCGTGTGGTGACAACGATATTGTGTGCCGATGCAATGACCTGAAGCCCTTGGAGAGAAGACGCAGAAGACAGCATCTTCGTTGTCTAGCCCATTCACTCGTAGGAACCCCAAATTACATAGCTCCAGAGGTGCTATCCCGTACAGGTTACACACAGCTCTGCGATTGGTGGAGTGTCGGAGTAATTCTGTACGAGATGTTAGTAGGGCAGCCACCATTCCTTGCCAGTACACCACCAGAAACACAGTATAAGGTAAGGTATTTATTTACATTTTTCCTTTCCTTCTCTTTCTTTCTTGTTTTTACTCTCCCCTTTTCTCATGTGAATATAGAGTCTCATTAATGTTCTTGATATTGACCAGGTTACACTTACGAAGAGCAGTGTTATATCCTGTTATTGATTTAAAAGTTTATCCTACCACTGATGTATAACTTCATGGGCATGAGCACACGGTTTTCTCTCTCTCTCTCTCTCTCTCTCTCTCTCTTCTCTCTCTCTCTCTCTCTCCACTATTCCTCCTCTCTCTCTCCTCTCTCTCTCTCTTCTCTCTCCTCATTTCTCTCCTCATCTCTCTCTCTCTCTCTTTTCTCTCTCTCTCCTTCTCATTTCTCTCTCTCCTCTCTCTCTCTCTTCTCCTCTCATTTCTCTCTCTCTCTCTCTCTTTCTCTCTCTCTCTCTCTCTCTCTCTCTCTCTTCTCTCATTCTCTCTCTCTCTCTCTCTTTCTCTCTCTCTCTCTCTCTCTCTTTTCTCTCTCTCTCTCTCTCTCTCTCTCTCACTCTCTCTTCTCTCACTCTCTCTCTCTCTCTCCTTCTCTCTTCTCTCCTCTCTTCTCTCTCCCTCTTCTTCTTCCTTTTCCCTCTTCTCTCTCTCCTCTCTCTCTTCTCTCTCTCCCTCCCTCCCTTCCTTTTCCTTCTTTGTCTCTCCCCCCTTTTCTTTTTTTCTCTCTCTCCCCTTTTCTTTTTCTCTCTCTCTCCCCTTTTCTTTTTCTCTCTCTCTCCCCTTTTCTTTTTCTCTCTCTCTCCCCTTTTCTTTCTCTCTCTCTCTCTCTCTCTCTCTCTTCTCTCTCCTCCTTCTCTCTCCCTTCTCTCTCTCTCCTCTCCCTTCTCTCTCTCTCTCCTCTCCTCTCCTTCTCTCTCTCCTCTCCTCTCCCTTCTTTCTCTCTTTTCTCTCTTCTCCTCTCTCCTCTCCTCCTCCCTCTCCTCTCCCTCTCCCTCTCCCTCCTCTCTCAGTCTCTCTCTCTCTCTCTCTCTCCTCTCTCTCTCTCTCTCTCTCTCTCTCTCTCTCACAAAAAATAGATAAATAAAAAAAAAAGATTATAATAATAATACATTAATTGGGTTAATCTGGCTGCACATATTTAACCTGTACTTTTGTACTTCAGGTCATAAACTGGGAGACAACCCTGAGAATCCCCAAACAAGCCAAATTGTCACCAGAAGCCAAGGACTTGATCCTGAGCCTGTGCACCCACCCTGAACAAAGACTAGGACGCAATGGTGCTCAGGAGGTAAAGGCGCATCCCTTCTTCAAGGAGCTGGACTTCGAAGGCGGCCTGAGAAAGCAGCAAGCACTCTACACTCCCACTATAAAACACCCCACAGACACCTCCAATTTCGATCCCATCGATCCAGACAAGCTCCGACCAAGCGAACCCAACGAGAGTGACCTGGAGTGGGTCAACAATAGCAATCAACCACTACATGCATTCTTCGAGTTTACCTTCAGAAGATTTTTTGACAGTACTCCCGGAGGATCTGGTAACGATGAGAAGGACAGTCAACATCCAGTCTATGTATGATTGGGTCCAATGTGGCAGCTCTAGATGTGATGAAATCAGGAAATATGATATATTTTTAGATATCTACTTTTATAATTGAGAAAAAATATTTTAACATGTCAGGGATCTAAATTACTGATCACATGAATAATATGGTAGTGGCAGACTGTGGTAGCAGCCACTGTCACATTAGGTTGAGTTGCCCTATGAAGGGAATTCTTGCTAGACAGAAGTGTAACAGTGACTTACCTCAGCCTACCACCAAATTGAACATATTTAGGTACAGGTGGCAGAAAGGAGTAGCAATCTCGTGTTGTTAAGCCCAGTGATGGGAAAAGCAAGCTGTGATTTTGTATATTTTTGAGTGTTAGATATGGTGATATAGTTGAAAAGCAGGGTATGTATGATATGGGACTCCATGAACCAAAGAGACACAATAAACAGATTGAATTTCAGCTAATAGGGACACATTCCCAATATCTTCCCAGAATGCTTTTAATTAATAGTGAGTAATTTGGTGCCTTCTGTAGTGTTTTATTGCTTAATATATTGGTAAATCATATGATGCTTATATCAGGGTGGAAAGTCACCCTTATTCTTCTTCTTATTGTGAACAATATGAAGCAAAGAGTTTGGATGTGCCTATTGTTTCTTTGTCAAGGTATTGCTCTCACTTGTCTTGATTACTACAAGACCAAAGTCACAAAGTCCCAATTAGCAAATGTTTAATTTGTTTTATAATGTAATACACTTTTACAGTGAAATGTGAAATACTCGTATGTTTGTCATAGACAACTGTAAATATATTTTTTTATTGTATGATAAGGTCTTGAGTGGATGAACTTTGTTTTTCATCTAAACAGAATGAGCGTGAGGGCCCTTGGAATATGTCGAATTAAGGAATCCCTTTTCTCCCTATAGCAACCTTGTGTCTTCCCATCTGGGATAGGGTCTTTCCTCAAGTGTCTTCGAGTATCTAATGGTAGTTCTTCTACCAGTATATTTGTAAATTGTGTATAGCCTGATCTTATATGTTGTAAATGGCTGTATTGTTTTATGTAAATAATTGCAGAGAAAACAAAACTACTTTTTGTTTCCTTGGACAACTGAAAGAAATATGTTTAACAAACATCTACACAGATTATTTTTAGTATGATTATATTCACACAACAAACATGTACAGATAACTTTTAGTATTATTATATTCACACAGTTCACAATAATCGAGTTCAGAGATTGAAATCATGATCAACTGCAAGTCTTGGAAAATCAAATGGTTTGAGATAAAGGATAAAGTATTGATAACTATACAATTCTGTATTACAACACTCCATTCAGAACTAGCTATCCGTCCCATAATTTTAGAGGGAATGTGTAAGGAATTAGGTTCTGGGAGATAGTTAATTACTTTCTGGTTATAACAGAAGGATTAAACAAGATCGAGATATTGAAGTAATCTCATTGAAAAGACTATTTAGAAAAGACTTGGAGTAAAGACAACGAGAAGCTGTTAAATGATACATTCGACATTACTATAAGAAAGAAATCTGCAAAACTATTTTTTTTTTTTTTTTGAAGGTCCTCTGTGAAGATAAAGTGCACCACTTATGCTCTAGCTTCCATTCACTGCTTACCTAAATGGAGATTCAACAGAGAACTGTTTCTGCAAAACTGCCTCAAAAGTTACACAAAGCCTACTACATGCAATTGTTTTGTAGAAAAAAGTCGAATAAAAATCAAAACTCTAAAGTAAATATTAACCCACTAATCCCATGCCCGTTGGTATCGTGGGAGGCATAGGAGATGGGGACTGAGGCCCAGTGTTGAGGATTGCCCCTATCTTGGGTCTCCGTCCTCGGCTCAACCAATTTCTCCCTCTTTCCTTTTCCTTCTCTCCTCTAATCCCTTCTGTCCACTCCCTAAGGTGTAAGAGCCGTGAAAGGATGAAGGGTTTTGTGTCAGTCTCAAACGGTCTCGGGGAGCCATGGGCACGATATTCTCTTGTTTAATCATTTAGCCCTTACCCCACATGGGGACCCTGAGACCAATAATGAAGATACACCCTTTCCTCTCTCCCCAGCATCCTCCACTCCGTCTTCTCTTGCACAGTCTGCTTCATCCTCTACCCCTCTACCCTTATTACTGTCCTCCTCCCCGCAGTACTACCTCACTCCGCACCACTCCCTATTCCTCCCGTTCTCGTCCTCTTGATACTTCCACCTATTCGAACCTTTTGAGTACTCTTTTTAGCCCAGCTAAATCGATTTTTTTGTGATTCCCCCTATAGTCCCATACTCTGACAACACCCTTCAAACAGTGTCTCCAAAAACAAGTAGGCAAAGTTTACTCCCGCAGCCGTTCCGGTCGTTCAAGTCCTAAGTTCATGCATTGTCTAAATCCAGATACTCCTCCTTCGCACTTTACATGTCGCACCAGACAATCTAAACCAAATTTCCCCATCTTCTACCTCTTCCCCTGCTCCTACATCTGTCTCTTTTTCATCTCGTATGAAATCCGTTTCTCACCCCTCTCCACCCACTCTTAAGGACATCCAAAACTTCCTAAACGGTCCTCTCCCTCACCCACCTTCCAATCTCTGTTTCCATTTCCTCCACATTCGGAGTAATCTTTCCTTATCCTCCTCATATTCCGCCAACCCTCTCCCTCTAACTCTCTCTCAACATCCCATTATACCTTTCCATCCCTCCTGGATGCTCACGTAACTCCCTTCTTTCACAACAGTTCCCTGCTATGAATCCTTCCCCTCCTGACGTTCTTCCTGATACTTCACCTCCTTCCTCAGTTCTTTTGTCTCAT
>NC_051396.1:10703774-10723774 GCF_015228065.2 Penaeus monodon | reverse complement strand
ACACATAAATGTGTGTGCGTGTGTGTGTGTGTGTGTGTGTGTGTGTGTGTGTGTGTGTGTGTGTGTGTGTGTGTGTGTGTGTGTGTGTGTGTGTGTGTGTGTGTGTGTGTGTGTGTGTGTGTGTGCAGAAACTCGCATAGGAGTGTGTGTTGGAGGTATGAGCTTGGATGTATGAAGTAGGGAGTATATATATTGAAAGTCTGTGGACTCTGAGAGATGAGTTTATTTCTGTCCTCATAGTTTAGTCTCTGTGTTGTAAACAAGGCAGCAAACTTACCAGAATAGTACTGTTCTTGAATGATCTATATAACTAGGCAGTAAAGTTTCTTCCATTTTCATCAGCTATTCATGTGGTCCCCAACATTCTCGTTTACCACAGTGAAATGATTTGGAAAATGTATTACTAGAGATGACAGATGATCTTAAAATTTCAATCAGAAACAAAGAAAAAACAGATATTAATAGACCAGATGATGTCATAAGCAAGACAAGAACTACTAGACATTCAGTAATCATATTTCTCCCTATTAGAAAAAACTTGATATAAAATTAAATCTAATTGGAATATGTTCTTCGTTAATGATAACAAGCATTAATGTCTAAAAGAGTAAAAGTGCACATTTATATTCAAGCTCCCTCTCCCGGAGCAGAGGTGGCGCATGCGCAGATCGCCACACGCCCTCTCACTACAACCATGTCAGCCAGCGGGGTGAGTACGAGGTATCGTCTTGAAATATCGTTATTTATATAACTGATCGCAGTGTTGTCGATGGTTTAGTCCCATTGACGGTGTTCATTGTTGATCCAGTGTCGAGTATAGACAGGTTTTCGTGGCGACATGTTAATAATAGTGTCGATAATCGTCGCATTGTAGGAGGCCGGTCCAGCTGGTTCCGTTGGTGAAAGCCGTGATCGAACCGGAAGGGACACATGCCCTTAGTTCGAGTTTGTTTCGGTGTCATGTTAACTTTGGAGGAAGAGTAACTTCACAAGTAGCAGAGAACACGAAAAAAGGTTTGAAAACTTAAGTACAATGAGGGTTAAACTTAATCATAATTTACGTGGCGTTTATTACATGGTAATTAAACCTCTCTTTATGTGCAATTTGCGATCCATACTACATTTAGGTATTAAACGTGTTAGTGTTTGATCGGGAAAGTTTTATAAAGAACGTGTAAAGCACATGTTGATCAGGGGCCGCACATATGTTACAGACGGACCTTTTCGTGCACGAAGTATGAATTTAATTGAGTTCAAAAGCTCTCACCCTTTTGCATGAATAATTTAAAATTGGAAGGTTTACTCCTAATCTCTTCATGCCCAGACCAGCTATTATCTTGTAGGTTAAATACCGAGAACTACGTAGAGAGGTACAGGGAAATGGACACTGCCATCTTGTAGAGCAAAAGAAATGGTAATAAACACAAGTACAGCTGCAGGGATCCCATGTGTCCCAGAATAATGAAAATACCTGCTGCAGACTGCCACTCAGGCTAAGTCCACAGCACCCTCACACACCCAGAGTTCTTAAGGTCCTTTTTCTGCAAGTTGGCAAGTGAGGGAATGAAGGGAGGGTGGGTTACAGGAATCTTCCCCCCCCCCCTCCCCCCATCTAAGGAATGAATAGCAGCTTAGAAAAGTTTAGGTTTGCATTTGGGGTTCGCACAATACCCTGGTTGTGGGACTTAATCTCTGGAGGGTGAATTACTCGCGGTAACAAATACCCAAGCTCAAATTGTGAAAGTTCAATGCCTTGGCCTCTGTTATGTGGCGAACAGATGGCATGTTCAGTTCATCCATTCAACTCCCCATGCATTGGCTACCCTTCTCGGCCCATTTTTATGCCCTAAACAGATGGGGAATATAATTTTGCAGGAAAATTTACCATGCATGACTACCAGGATTACAGTATAAAAGTTTCAAGAGTGATTATCTTGACAAAAACTAAGACCCTTTTCATCAATGGCAAAAGGCGTACAAATCGAAAATAAAGGAGATACAGGACAGAAGAGATCAACCTATCATTTTCCAGGTCCCCTTTGTTTACTTTGCGAGGACCAAAAACATGTCGCGTAACTCATTTCTGCAATCTGTTGTAGTCCGCTTGTGAGAATATTGCAATTTTCAGCGTCGGTTTTCCTGAATTCATGTAGATAATGCAATCTGTTTTATTATGCTTCTTTTACTTGTCTTGGTAATTATTTACTGTGTACAGTAACCTTGTGAGCATGCACATTTTGCCACTGGGACATTTGACAGGCTGTGTGACACCATATTTTGAGAAATGCTTCATTTTGTGTTACGTCAATTCCAAGTCATTTTAAAGACTATGTAGTGGATATACAGTAAAAAATACTATCTCTGAAAACATATTTGAGCACAGCAAGTGCCCCAAATGCCAAAGTGATTAGAAACCAGGCAATTCTGGCCATAGATGAAATTGAAGAAAAGTTTGGCATTTGCTGTTTAAAGGTATGTGGTGTTACCCTGGGATTCCAGGGAGCATAGCCCCCTGGCAAGGCACATGTACTACTACAGGGGTCCAGGGGGCATAGCCCCCTGGCTAGATATATATTACCACATGGGTCCAGGGTGCAGAGCACCCTGGCTAGTTTTTATATATATTGTGTATAAATCCCACAGTGTACGATCACAGGAGCTGGATTATATGAAATCCCAGAGATTTTTACCAGACAACGGGTTTGATTCCTATTGGTTTTTGAAAGCTTTTGCGTCAGTCCATAGACTTTCAAAGATAGCGGGAACATCTGTAGTTTCATGAGCCGACTTAAATCCCTCTCCCTCCCTCGTGCTTGTTTTAGATACTTCTTTTCTATTCTTATCAGCTTGTTTTCCTCAGCAATTTCCCTGATCTACTTCATGCCCTCCCCTGCTATCGGGACTTATCAAGTCACATCAAGATTGTTGGCGGGTAAATGCAACGAAAATGATCAGATTTGTTCTCATCACATAAGAACAAATCTGATTTGCATATTGTCAGGGATAACCCAATTGTCAATCAATAAATTAACCATTTCGCTGGTAATTCTTTATAGAACTGATACACTCCACAGACTAAATTTCCAACTCCACTCCACAAATTCTGTTCAAGAATGTAGGTAGCTGCAATTGATTAATGCCAGAGGGATGGGTTTTGCCCCCACCACACCCTGGGAAAGGTCTTCACCTCGGCATACGCAGCAAGATGGATCTGAAAGTTGGGAGCACGGAGTAGACTTTGGCTTTGAGCAACGCTTTGTGATTTTTTCACATTCATATCTGCATTTTATTTCTTGTACCAAAAGCTATGTCCTCTACAGGAAAATAATCTTCAATTTACCCCATCTTAATGTGTCCATAAAGATGGGTAATGTTAACGAGTGATGCACAGATTAAGGGACATTGGACATTGCCATCTTAAAAGGCATATGAAAGGAATGTATTTGTTAACGAGTGCAAACCCAAATTCCAAACCTACCTTCTATTTATTACCCAGACAGGGAGGAGGCATCTTGTGATCCTCCTCCCCTTGTTAGCACTCTGGCAACTTGTAGAAAACAAACCTAAAGAACTGTCTGTGTGAGGGTGTTGTGGACTTAGTCTCTGAGCAGTAATAGGCAGTGGGTATTTGTCATTTCTTGGTGAATATGAGCCCCTGCAGCTGTACCTTTAGTGTTTTACTATTTTTATGCTCCATAATATGACTGTCCTTTTCCCTTTATCCGAGTTGCTCTCGGTAACATGAACTGAAAGTCATAAACATAAGTAGAGCTGCACCGGCCTCATATTTACCATAAAATGATAAAAATATCCTTCATATTGCCACTTAAGAGAGTAAATCCACTAAATCCCCCACAGAGTTCCTAAGGTAGCACTTTTTGTAAGTTGGTACAAAGTGGTAGTAAAAGGGGGGGTACATGAGGTAGTAAATAGATGGTAGGAAATATTAAGTTTGGATATTGGGTTTGCATGATACCCTGGGTTTGGGACTTTGTCTCTGGAGTGTTTGTCACTCTTGGTAACAAATACCATTAAGTATTGTTGATTAACAAATGACCACACCCCTCTGAGACTGAATCCTTGTCACTGCAGCAACCACCTTGAGGGCCACTGCAGAAGTCCACAAACCTTGCCATATGAACCAAAATCCCTCCCAACATGGGGGAAGGAGCTTCTCTTGCACCTTTCCATGTTCACTATTTCCCCATCAGGGGCTCTGCCACAGACCTCCACCCAATAACCATGGACATAGTCCTCATTACAGGTAGTTTAGCTATTACCATATGGCTATCTTATCTCGTAGCTTTACCAGATAGCCAGTTTGTCTCTCACAATGGGAGGGGGGGGGGAATAAAGTACATGCAGAGAATGTCAGGAATATAATGAGTTAGAGAAATGCTGCCACGTTTATTGGGTGGGGAGGGTAGGCCAAGGTTTCAAAGTTTTTGATTCGTGTGCTGATGTTTGTGGCTTCCTCAAAGATTGTTGGATGAAGTAACGGACTTTGACTGAGAAGGGTGTATTCACATTGTAAAAAAAAAAATTATACTAGTGAACAGTATCCTCATTGATAACCAAGTTATCCAGTAATTTACTAATTCAGTTACTCCTTTGAAGTGTTCTCATACTGCTTTGTAGCACTATGGCGTCAAACAAAGGAAAAATTAAACCAATTGAAATACGACTCCACTCCCTTTTTGGGTTTGGAATAACCAAACAATTGGACAGAACTATTAATTAGTAATCTTAGGGGATAGCCTGGTGGATAAGTTAATTAAAAGTTAAGAAACGGCAAGGAGTCAATTGCTATACGTTAATTTGAAGCAGTGATAACAGAACTGTCACATCTATATTTTTGGTCATGCTTGTTTGTAATTTAGGAAGTGACCACGCCCCAGTGCAAACCCAAAATCTTCCAAACACGGACTTGGACCTCCATGTGGCACTTGTCGAAACTGGGATTTCGTAATTTTTTGTTAGTATGTGCCTGCCCAGCCCATATTTTACACATCAGTTCTTTCGTAGATAGTTACGTTAATGTTTACCCTTTTAATAAAACTAATAATTTTTAAGGTTGCAACTCTTTCTGGCACATACAGCAGATCACCATTTAGAGCTTCTTTTAGTGCTGCTGCATCATAAATTAGGAAGGACTACACATTGTTAAACACGAATTCAGGGATTTCAAATTTCCACTTTGACTTGCCATAGTATATATGCAGTAAGCTAGGACAAATTAAAGATTCTTGTCGAGAATGACAAATGGAAGTTGATAAGACATTAAATAATCTGCAGATATGAACAGTAGTGCCACAAATAAAAAGTATCTTGAAAAGTGCTGGTCACAGCCATATAGCATATTTTGCATGCACCATTAAAAGTAAATCCCATATTATTATTATTATTTTTTCTCCCCCCCCAAAAAAAAAATATAAAGGGGGAAACTTGGGTATCAGAATTAAATGAGTTCTTTTAAATTAACAAACTGGATATTTATGATCCTTGCTGCCAACCCCCCCCCCCCCCAAAAAAAAAAAAAAAAAAAAAAAAAAAAAAAAACTTTACAAATACTTTGTCACTTTCCGTTAACCCATTATTCCTGGTTATCAAAAATCTCAGAGCAATTAGACTGGTGATATCTGGCAGTGGCCTGACAGTGGGCTGGCCACTGCCGAACGTCCCACTCCACACGCTCTGGGTTGCCGCGCGTATGAGCTGAACCTGCCAACCATGCGGTTCACTATGACGTCCTAGCACGTCACCCGGCAAGAATGGGTTAAATTGCCTAGAAAATTCAAGGCTATTTGAAGCCATTTGTATATTTGTCTGTACTGACAGATATAGTGTCATACAATGCTACTTTCCCCCCCCCCCCCTTTTTCATCTCATCTGTATCAAATCTCTTATCAATGTTAGTGTGATATGAAGTGGCATTGTTCGTGATTACAAGTTATTACACAAATACCAGCTCTTTCATTTAAAATGGCAATTATACTGATAATCACCGATTCGTCTTGCATCACTATTGCAAGTACTGTGGATTTGGACTATATACGGTGGCAAAAATTATGTATCCTGGAAGTGTTGGATGGCAGAGCCCCTATTAACCCTCCTGTACTGTAAAGAATTGCATAGTGACAGTGACAGGTAGCTTGCTAGTGCACTTTTTTTCTTTTTCTTTAACCCATTTGGCACGGATGGTAAGAATACATTCCATGCCAACTAAGTACAAGTTTGTGTACACATTGATGGCTCTACTAGGAGTCGGTCATTAACCCCTTGTTTGTGGGTGGCATCTAATATAATGCCATGGCGGTGTAGCACTGATGCCTCGGGAAGCATCACAACAGAAGTGGCCAATACAGATATGCCCATTTGGCAGACTCCACCTATCTCCCCTGTTTACCCTGTTCTTTGAGTTTTGGAAACTGCCTTGCATTATTTCATTTTCATGTCAATATTTTAAGTTAATAATCATAACTGTATTGATCTCAATAGTACTGGGGTGGGGATGCATTTTCCCACTATTTCAAGGAAAGGGAAAATCAGGAGTGGTCACTAGGGCCTATTTATAGACTCCTTGCTGGCTGAGTACATGTAGAGCCATCTGTATGTAACAATTCACAAACTACAGAGGCCATTACATAAATCCGTGGTGATTGTGTTAAGTCAACGTTCAACTAGGTATTTGTGGCATCGAGTAGTCTTTGTGCGTTTTTAATTCATATTTAATTGTAGTACATCAGTCCCTGCACATTTTAAACATGTAAATCTTGCCATTTGTATGTTACAAGGATTGCCATATTTATTATTCATTTATTTCTCTGGTAATTTGTTAGCAATTTTGTTTCACATGCAGTAAGCATGGTTTGTACTTGGGTTTGGGGGGAAGGGTGTTGATTCCTGCAATTAATTTAGGGAAAATTGAACTTTGGTAAATTGGTTGAGGGTATATTATGGGAATAGTACCATTGAACAAACTGAAAATGAAACAAGGGACAAGTATTAAATTTAGAGAAGCATCAAAAATCTGAAGATGGTAAGAGAAATTTGGTGTTTGTCATGATTCAATATACAAGGAACACTTGGTCATAAGTTAGTTGTATTTTAGGTGTTGAAAGATGAAAGTACTTAGTTTTCTTGTAATAGCAAAGTACTCTTGAGTAGCAAATATTTTGGTTGTTTGCAATGCAAATGCACCCCTGGAACTATGGCTAGTACTCCAGCCAACAATCTTGGCTTGGGGGAAACTGCTGGAAAGCCACAAACATTGCCATGTGAACCAAAACTATTTTTTTTTTTTTTTTTTTCCTGTGTATTCCTGCCTGTTCACAAGTGAAATATTTTCTTTGATAATGTCCTTAGAATTTCTCCTTGCATATGTGGTCATTATGTAATTTTTTTCATGGCAGTGTTCTGTTAGATATGCACCCTGGGAACTGCAAAGAATCCTCTTTGGGTGGTAGTAAATTTATTGGCCAAATTGTATACAAGACCCTGTGAAACCAGAAATTTCAGGTTGATAAGTGTTTTTTATAACAAGTTTCTCGCTTTAGCCCTTAGTTAAAACCTCCCCCCCCCCCCCCACCATTGAAAACGTGGAAATATTGCATGATTTCTAATAGGACACTGTAGAAGTATGAAAAAGGTATTTTTAAGTTAATATTTAAGTTGACTCTGATTACCAGTTAATCTTTTCCTCCCTTGCAGACGCTGTACACTTACCCTGAGAACTTCAGGGCCTTCAAGGCCCTGATTGCCGCTCAGTACAGCGGTGCCAAAGTAACTGTAGACAGTAGCTTTGTCTTCGGGGAAACCAACAAGTCTGATGCCTTCCTGAAGAAGTTCCCTCTTGGCAAGGTAAGGCTGCTCATTTACTTGCGATGAAAATGTTCCAGCATTGCACTTGCAGTAATAACACTGACCCTGACTTAGGATGTGATATGTGATAATTTTTTTTCGTTCCATGTGAATGGGTTATGGGTTGCATAAATTTGGGTCATACATCCTATAGGCTGAGATTGGTAGTGTATGAAGTTGTAATGAACAATAATTCCTTTTAACATTGCAGGTTCCAGCCTTTGAGTCTACTGATGGCAAGTGCATTTTTGAGAGCAATGCCATTGCTTGGGCAGTGGCTAATGAGCAGCTCCGTGGAAAGTCTCCCATGGACCAGGCTCAGGTGGTCTCCTGGATGAACTTTGCTGGTAAGTGTGAAAATAAAATAGTGCCTTGTCAAAATATTGATAACGCAAAAATTCCATTCTCATCCCCCCCCCCCCCCCACACAATGTCAGAAATAGGTTTAAATTGACCTTTAAAGTTTTTACTTAAGTACATTTTTTATTTTGCAGATAATGAAATCCTGCCAGCTTCATGCACCTGGGTATTCCCATGCCTCGGTATTATGCAGTTCAACAAGGGCAACACTGAGCGTGCTAAGGAAGACATTAAGAAAGCTCTTGCTGCTCTTAACTCCCACCTTCTGTCCCGTACCTACCTGGTGGGTGAACGCATCTCCCTGGCTGACATCACTGTATGTTGCACCCTTCTCCATCTCTACCAGGTAAGTAAATAATGGGTGACAAGTATATACATGTGGAAGGATTTAAATGGCTTGTATTGAAAATGTTTTAATGATAGATATTTTTGATTCTTAAAAATAAAGGAAAATTAAATTATCCCTTTGTAAGTGTTCCTGATTGTTTTCAATGTATCATGAGGGGTCAAACAAAGGGTAAAGAAATTCTTCTCCTACGATTCCCCACCTACTGCTTGGGTGCTGTGAATAACCAGTTGAAGATACAATATCCAGTTGATAGAGGGAAAAAAAGGTTGCCCTATTAATTATATTTAAACTCTAAATGCTAAAATACTTAACCTTTTACAGTATGTGCTGGAACCCTCCTTCCGCAAGCCTTATCAGAATGCCAACCGATGGTTCACCACTATGGTTAACCAGCCTCAGGTAAAATCGGTTATTGGTGAATTCAAGCTCTGCGAGAAGATGGCACAGTTTGATAACAAGAAGTTTGCTGAAGTCCAGAGCAAATTGAAGCAAGGTGGAGGTGATAAAGAAGGTAAACTTTCTATTTTGCAGTTTTTTTGTAGTCAATTGTATATAGGCTAAGAAATATTTTCAACAGAAAAATACAAACTTTCTCAAGGATTATGAATGAATTGAATTATTAGCTATTGAGAGATGTAAAGTCTTGCGTTGTGGTCAGATCTATTTTCCCCTCTGATAGAGTTCCCAATTGTTTCAATAGAACATGAGGGGTCAAACAGGTGGGAAAGAAATTCTCATCTGTATTGCTGCTCAGTTATTGAGTTTGGGGAACCAGTAGAAGAGACATTCAAAATAAGTTAGTTTTTCGTAAATGCTAGTACTTCATAACAATTAGGCCTAAAGCAGGAAGCATAATTCCTAGAGCCCAAGCTATTCCACATGTGTATGTCTTTGTAGAAGGAGTCCAAGAAGGAGGCAAAGAAGGAACAACCCAAGGAGAAGAAGGAAAAGGAGTCATCCCCTCCTGCAGCTGCCCCTGCACCTGCCCCCAAGCCCAAGGATCCCCTGGATGCCCTTCCTGCAGGGTGAGTTGGTCTTCAGAATGTGCACGCATGGGGCCACTACTACTTCAATGATAGTTCCTGAAATAGTAAAAGAATTATTTTACAAACTGCATATGGCACATCGTGGTAGGGATTAGTCTAGCTTGTATTTTGACAATGCATACTTGAAATCTATAAGGTTTCCTGCTCTACTAGTTGGAACATTAGTATTGTGTAAATAGGTGAAGTGGCTTGGAGGGCAGTTTTGTAGAAAATTCATTTGATTTTAGGTTTCTTGGGAGTTGTGCCCAGCAAGGGGATGGACCACCCAGCGAGAGTGGAAGTGGGATTTGTGATACTACTCCAGTGCTTCCTTTGATAAACGAGGTGTTCCTCAAGCACATGGAAGATCTTCCTAATATGGTTTTCTTTGATATAGAGACAACTGGTTTAGATTTAGATTGTGATATTGTACAGCTTTCTGCTGCAGTCGGGGATCAAACCTTTAATCAGTATGTTTTGCCAAGTAAACCGATAATGCAACAGGCTGCTGAAGTAACTGGTTTAACTTTAAAAGGTGGTGTATTGCATTTGAAAGGAAAGAAAATAGAAAGTGTTGGGGCAACAGATGCATTCCAACATTTTGTGAATTGGTTAAAGCCTTTTGCTCCATTAGTATTGGTAGCTCATAATTGTTACAATTTTGATTCTAAGAGGTTGGTTAATTCAATGGAAAAGCATGGTATTGAACCTGCCTTGCATGAGGTTGTCACTGGATTTCTGGATACTTTGCCTCTCTTCAGACATGTTCTCCCCAATCTGACAAACCACAAACAAGAAACTATTGTTCGTGCTGTACTTCATGAAACCTACAGTGCACATGATGCACTTCAGGATGTAAAATCGCTTCAAAGAGTGGTAAATATTTTAAATTTACCAGCTGGTACTTTGAAGACTTTCTCTTTTACGTATGAGTCTTTAAAAGAGAAGATGGAATACAGCAGAAAAGCAAAATTGAAATCCAATAGCTTCAAACCTCTGGTTGGGTCCAATTACATATCTGAGAATATAGCAGACAAACTTGGTAAAGCAGGTGTTGATTTCGAGCTTTTAAAATCCTTTTATTTGAGAGGAGGGAGAGAGTTCTTAACTGAAGTATTCAGTGAGCGCAAAGGACCAGACCAACCTCAAGCCAGACTGCGTGCAAGTACTATTAATAGTATTTGTGAATATTTTTCATTAGTGTATCCAGAAGGTGCTCATGCAGGTGTGGGGGTCTTAGTGAAAGAGTCGGTTGCATGAAAATGGTGTATTTTCATTTTTATATTTATCCCCCCTCACGCGAACACAGACCATGTACAAAAATCTAACTTTTAACATGTTCCTCTCATGTATACATAATTTTGAGCTTTAAACCTTGTATTTTCTTGGTAGTGGAGGATGCAAGTTATTTTAAGTTGTGCATTATGCAAGTGGAGCAATTACAAGTTTTTTTAATGTTGGATGAATATCCAAAGTTAAGGTGTTCATCTGGGCAGTATGTTGGGACCTTTTACTTAGCTAATTGCTCCATTTAGCACATCGGTTTGAACTGCAGTTGATTTTCTGTATTTGCACTTTTTTATATTGCTCTTGTTTAAAAGTGAAATTACCTTTAGTTTTGTACATAATGAATTAGTTACTTCACCGTTATGTAGGATTTAAGATTTGTACAAATATATGCATTTGTACAGGTAGTAGTTTCTTTTAACTACCCTGGTTTATGCAGATTTGCTGTTCTTTTGGTTATTATTTCTTTGACTTTTAGTTATTATAAGTTTATAGATCAATTAGTTTAATATGTAAATCTGAGAAATTATTCCTGTTTGTTTCATGTTCTGGGAAGATTACAATTCTAAGTAATGTTGGGACAGCTGACTATTTTGATAGTAAACATGTAAATGCACTGCACTGGACTTGACTGCAAGGTGTCTGTTTTGTTCATTTTTCTGGTCAACTATGATCTGGTGTGTATACATACAAATGAACTGGTTTATATATTCTGATATATTCAGACAAACCAACTTTATTGAAACTAGTGTATATTTACTAGTACGTATGGCACTTATTGCATAATGATTTTTCTCCTCATTGTCTATTTGTTTAATTTCAGAAACTTCAACTTGGATGACTTCAAGAGGTTCTATTCAAACAACGATGAAGATAAGTCTGTGCCTTACTTCTGGGAAAAGTTTGATAAAGATCATTATTCCATCTGGTACTGTGAATACAAGTAAGTAGATCCAACAGTCTTTTTGTGCATTATTGAATTCATATGTAGGAAAATTTCTTGGTAATTTTATCTTGTTGTTAAAATTGTAATGATTGCCATTTGAGAAAAGAGCTATTGAATTAGTGGCACACTACAGATGTATGTTTTATTGCTTATTCATTGGTAAGAATTTTAAATTTTATAACTTTACATAGGCAATGTTCTGATTTTGAAATGCTTGTCTATAAAAAGTAACTAGTAATTTGTATTTTGTTCTTGCAAAAGGTGTCTGGTACAAATAACTGCTCAACTCTTAAGGCAAAGGCAAAGAAATTAGTGCTGGTAAATCAAAAGTGAAATCATTATAATTGGTAATATTGGTTAGAATAATTTTCCTCCATGATTTTGCATTTTTAAAGTCAGGGTAGCCTTTTTTTTTTTTTTTTTTTTTTTTTTTTTCTTGTATATAAATCTTGGTCATTGTTAACATTAATTCAAAAACATTTACTTGTTATGGTATGTTTTCACAAACTCTTTATAGGGAGACAGACCACTGACTTGAAATAGGCTTTAGAATCTAACTTGGTTGAGAAATAGTTAATGCAACTTAAAGATAATAGCTTTTCAGGACTGACTTGGCAGAGTGTCTCCTGTATGCAAAAAAGGCTAATCAAAGTTGATTTACAATATTCTCGCTTCTTGTACACTTTTCAAAAGCTTGTAGCCTGGCTTAATGTGTAGTTAAGTTGACAGCCATATAATCAAAATTCCATGTACAACTCGTTGGTAATATGTAGAAATTGTTGACAAACAAAAAAAAATCTTGTGTTTTCAGGTATGCTGACGAACTCAGCAAGGTGTTCATGACCTGCAATCTTATTGGTGGTAAGTTGAATTTGATGAGTTTATTGTTTTGCAAGATAGATTGCAAACCTTTCTTTGAGCATTTGTTTTAGCTAAACTTTTACTTCGTGTAAATAGTTTCATCTGCTCTTGCAATACCAGTTACTTCATTAAAATCTCCCTCCCCAGGAATGTTCCAGCGTGTGGATAAGCTCCGCAAGAATGCCTTTGCCTCCATGTGTGTGTTTGGTGAAGACAAGGCCAACAATATTTCCGGCATTTGGGTCTGGAGGGGACAGGAGTTGGCCTTCCCTGTAAGTACTTATTTCATTTCAATGGATTTGGGTGTACATACTGATAGCATTTATTCTCAGGTGTTCAGGATAAACAAGTTGTTAGAATCAAACCTCTTGGCAAAAGGTGTGGGGACAGACTTCATATTTGCTTCCTATTTTCAGCTCTGTGATGACTGGACCGTCGACTACGAGTCCTACGACTGGAAGAAGCTTGACCCTGCCTCTGATGAGACCAAGAAGCTAGTCGACCAGTACTTCAAGTGGATTGGGGAGGACAGCAAGGGCCGCAAATTTAACCAGGGCAAGATCTTCAAATAATTCTAAACCTACACAAATGTTATATCCTAATGAGTAAATAAAATTTACCTTCAGTTTGTGTTTTCTTAGTTATTGTACTCTCTGTACTTACTTTTGGGTGTACTCGGTTTCATTGAAATCGGGGAAACTTGTATATTTGCTTATTCAGTAGTGTTCTACATAATTATTGGAAAGATACTCGTGCCTGTGGTATAACAAAATACTATATCATGTAGAAAAACAAAGATCGTACTGGTTAGTTAATTGATACTAAAATAAATATGTAGGGATTGTATTAACCAGAAAAGTGCAATAGTGCCATTGTTTTGAAACCTTAAGTTATTAGACCAAAGAACTCGCCTGCCTCGTTGACTAATGCAACATCAGTACAATGCGACACCATTCCTCTAGATGTCGCCGTAAGTCCTCAGCCAATATAGTCAAAATTAATTTCCGTTAACATGACCTCCCCTTTGATGGTTATATTGGCTCACCCCATCCCTGACCGACCATATCAACCTCCTGTTGGCTTCTTAAACTGTCGTTCCACAATTTAATGACCTCATCCCTGTGGCTCCAATTGAGTCCGAGAAAGCTATTTTCAGATGGAAACTTGGCCTTACTGTACACGAGCCAGGCTGGAAGCACGCTTACAAGGGTTTTCTTACTTCATACTCCCAATTTCAATTTTGCTCTTCGGCCCCCCTTTCCTCCTAAGACGTGATTACCCCCCCCCCCCCCCGTATCTCTTCCTCACTTTTGCTCTAACCCTCCCCCTGTCAAAATAGTTTTATATCCCCTACCCACTATCGTATTACGTTCCCGTTCCCATACCCTCCCTCTAAGTATTTCGCCTTCTAAATCCACCCCCAATCCTTTGCTCGTTGTCATGGGAGTGTATCACTCCTGCCTTGGACCTCAGCCCTCGCTTCAACAAATTTTGCATGGTCTTCTGAATTCCTTTTCCTGCTCTTCATCCCCTTTGGTCCACTTCTGTTAATCGTTAACTCCTTTTTATCCTTTTCACTAAAATACTTTTATCATGATACTATACTTAGAGGCTCCTCCCCCAAGCCCACCCTATTGCTGTATTTTGAATACGCCGCGAATGACTTCGTATGTTGATGCGGCAGAAATTTTTCAATAAATAATTTTCCCACTTTCCTTTTCTTCTCTAATACCTTCTGTCCACTTCTTATAGTATTAAGAGCTGTGCAAATGGGCCTCCGGGAGTCATGGGCACAGTATTCCCTTGTAGTCGCGTACCCTTGAGGGGGTTAGACCGCTTCTCTACCGCATATTTCGGGCTCCTCATGACTAACAACTAAGATTTTGTACCCTTGTTAAGGTACGGTTAGACTGACCAACTATTTCGTTGGAATCCAACGATTATCAGTGACTTGGAACCCACCCGCCCATCCGTTTTGTTTACACTACGAAAAGCACCATCAGCTCAGTCCACTGGATCGCAGCATCAAAACAAATCGTGTCCGCAGTCCCTCATCAGTAGTTGCGATGGATCCCGCGCTTCTCTCCCTTTAATATGGATGTTTTATATTCCAAAGGACATTTTCTTGGCGTACTTTCTCTAAAAGAGAGGTAATTGCTTCCGAATTCCACATTCTTTACAGAAATATGACGAGAAGACGTTCTTCCTCTTCGAAAAATATGCGCGCTTGTTTATGTTCGTCCGTCAAATGAGGATACAAGATATATTGCATTGTTTTTCTTTTATTTTTTAGATAATAATTAATATAAGTATATATATGATTATTTACAATTATAATTAATAATTGCAATTTATTTATGTATATATTAATTATAATGCATAAATATATAATTAGACTAATGCCACGTATACTATAGACTCTCAACGAGTATGACATTTCCACTGGAACATCGATGAATCGACGGGTTGCCCATCGCTTCGGACGAGTAGGCAAAAAAACAGTGGAATGAACCAATCGGTGGGCAAAATCCACTCAAAATGATTAGATTTCATGAATCGATGGCCAGTGTAACCACACCTTTAGGGGCATCAAGGCTTGTTCCTTCAACTAACCTATCTAAATTTGACTTCTCTCCTTCTCTTGCTCTCCTTTGGTCATGGCTGGCCTGCATGCTGGGTTAAGCCCCGGCTCCTTTATCTGCTACTAACATTAATTTTCCTCCATCCCCTATCCTTCCTCTATCCCCACTCTTCTTCCCAAACTTGAACTTTTGAAACTAGCTGATGAGCGTGCAGAGCTCCCCCGCCTGGTTTGAAACAAAGAAAATGATAAGCTCAAATTTGATGCTGCGCTCTAATACTGTATTATTCAGCAACGATGAGGATATTGCACACATACAGGCTTCCAAAAGTGTTGCATTACGATTGAGATACGGGAAGCATCTCCAAAATTATACTATTTACATAATCCGTTTACTTTTGTTTAAGTATAATTGATTATGAAGGCGTAAACTCGTATATCCTTTTAAATGTAGTTAATATCAATTAACAATGTGACATATTCAAAATATTTAAAGAACTGTGACGTCTGAAACTGATGTCGATAGACGAAGGCGCTTAGGGCCCGCCGTTTTCAACTGATTTCGGTAGTTCTAAATCGTTTTATTTGTAATTCTAAGATGTTTATAACAATGAATTTGTATATACTGCTATTTCCTATTGTAATATCAGTAAAACAGTGGTTGGTAATTTCATATAATTCAAGAATAAAATCAAATTTGTCAACTTAAGCACGATTCTTAGGAATAGGGGTGGAGTCGAGCCTTTGGTAACAGTGCAGGAACATTGGCAGCGTTGCTGTCGCGACCGGCCCGGGGAAGTGTCACGAATGATATTAGCGACAGATGCTAGTGTTGTAAGACAGTTTTTTGTCAGCGG
Source organism: Penaeus monodon (assembly GCF_015228065.2). NCBI lineage: Eukaryota > Metazoa > Arthropoda > Malacostraca > Decapoda > Penaeidae > Penaeus > Penaeus monodon. The sequence continues at coordinate 10,707,648 of NC_051396.1, read as the reverse complement.
AAATAAGGCCTCTGCCCAGCCTCACTCTTCCCTTAACACTTACACTAGAACTGTTTGTCTCCCCGACTGGTTGCATTGTCTACAACAGGTAATAGTCGGACAGTGAAAGCTACCTGTTTGCCTGCTTGGCTTCACTATGATGTAGTGGTAGTGCAGTTCTACAGGGGCTTAGGAGACGGGGACACCCCTGCCTTGGTCCTCAGCCCTCGCCTCAACTTATTTTACATTGTCTTTTCTTCTCCTTTCTTTTGTTTGCTCTGTCCACATATCCTAATCGTTAACTCGCTTTCGCCACAATACATTATCATAATCCCTACTCCCTTAACTCCTACCCCTTCGAACAACCTCTACCTTATACCCCATCAACTCCCCCTCTCCACCATTTTCACTACCATACTACCCTCTAGTGCTGTTCAACATGTAACTTTACTGTAGTCATTAACTCGTTCCTAACCCTTTTCGCCTTTGTACTTTACATAACGCTCTCTGACCTTTGATGTCAGAAATGTTGGCTTTTTGGCCACACTGCCAAACTTTTGATCCACAGCCTGCTGCCCATCTTCCCCTTCTCCATGTGCACCAATCGCTCTTCTTTTTCCCATTATCCTTACCGCACCCACATGGATGCGCATGTGACTTCCTTCCGTTGAAACAGTGTCCTCTGGATCCTTCCGTTTCTGTCATTTATCCTTGTACTTCGCCACCTTCCCCAACGCCTTTATCTCATTCCCCGGATTTTTCTCCTACTTCTCCCATAGCCATCTCTCCACCTATACCCGTTTTCCTCATTCAATGTTCACCTACATCTCACACAGATGCTCTCCATTTTATCTAATCGCTGTAAGCCCTTAACCCTTTCCCTTTTTACTAATCCCTGTCTCGCCCCCCCCCCCCCCCACCAATCCCATTCTCATCGTTGCCATGGTGGAGGTGGAGAATGAGGCCCAGTGCCCCTGCCTTGGACCTCAGTCCTCGCCTCAACTAATTTTGCAGTCTTTTTTTCTCCCTTTTTCCTCTTCCTTCTCTACTTCATCCCCTTCTGTCCACTTATCCTAATCGTTAACTCATATTTACCCTTTTTGCCACAGTATTTTACCATAAAGCTGTGTAACCTTTGATGCCTAGTACATTTGTTTGTTTTGTTCATTCTGGAAATTCACAAAGATTGCTTCACTGAACCAAAAAAAATTACTTAGAAAACTTAGTCTTTGCACCCCTAACCCCACCCTATGGCCATATTTTGTATACGACGCTAATGACGTTAGATGATGACGCAGCAGAATTTTTTTCAATATATAATTTAAAACTCCTGTTTTACTCCATGCCTTTTTCACTAGCATACTATCCTATAGCACTCTATAATGTTGGATATCTAATACATTTTGTCTTAATCTTTAACTCATTTTTACCTTTTTCGCCACAATACTTTACCATAGTTCAATTTGACTTTTGATGTCTTGCACGTTAGTTTGTTTTAACTATTAACCATGTTCCTCCACACTGGTGGTTTGATAGAGCTGACTGGCATACTTTTACCTCGCTCTCTACTATTCCTCTTCCTCCACCATCTGTTCTCACCGTTAGTGCCATTCTCCGTACTTACTGGGCTTTTACCGCCAAATGTGGTCCATGATGGAACTCCGATTGCCCCAAAAGCTTCATTTGAAATGTACAAAAAAGAGCACCTGTCTGTTTTCGCCACACAATCCGTAAGGATATCTTAATCAGCCGGTGAAATTATGGTTCTTTTGTCTGCCGTTGTCTGCCGTCCTCCACATTCGAGATACTCTCATCTCTGATCCTCTCAAAGTCTCTACCGAACTTGGTTCCTATTTCAGTGAAGTCAGTAGCGACTCTCTCCTTTCCGCTTGTCCATTAAGGCCGCCAGAGATAACATTCCCATCTACTATAACGCTCCCATTTCTTCCTCTGAACTTCATTCTGCCTTATAGTTATGCCGCAACACCCACGAAGGACCTGGCGGCACTTATTACCGTATGCTCCGACACTTTTCATCTTCCTCTGTCCTTCCAGTTGACTATCTTCAACCACAATTGGACTGCAAGAAATTTTCCTCACTGGCGTGCAGGCCTTATTCTTGAAGCTCAAGAAATCTGGTACCTTTCCCTCAAGAAGGTACCATTGCTCTAACTAGCTGCTTGTACAAACTATTAGAGTAGATGGTTAATTTCTCGGATAATGTAATGAATCTCGGTCCTCTTTCTCCTTTCCAGTTTGGATTCCGTTATGTGCGAAGTACAGATGACCATTTGCTCATAAAGACCTACAGTACATCCGCGTTTGCACGCCATGGCTCCATATTAGCCATATTCTTTGACCTAGAGAAGATATATGATACCACATAGCGGTACCATATTCTTTATAAATTTCATCCTCTCCAATCGCATTTTACGAGTCAAAATTGCCTCTTCCATATAATTTTTTTCTCAATTCGGAGGTGTTCTGCAAGGCAGTGTGCTCAGACCCACCTTGTACCTCCATGTTAATGGCATTGTTTCAGTTCTACCGCTTTTCCCTCCTTTGCTTAACCCTGCCTTAACCCTTAACCTTCTTTATCTTTTCCCCTCTCTATCTATTCCAGTACCATACTATCCTAAACTGCTGTGCGACTTTTGACGTGCAGCACATTTAATAATCAACTCGCTCTTCTCTTTACCCTTTTCGCTACTTTGCCTTCCTACAGTGCTACAACACCTTTGTTGCCCAGCATATTTATTTTGCCTTTTAACCATTAACTACTGATGTCACTTAGATGGTCCCGAGCACGTCTTGGATTCTGATAAGTTAAGACCCATCTACAGGAGGTGACAGTGGCCGCTCAGGCAAACATTGTTGCCAAAATATAATCTAGTGTGAGCAAAGTTGGCCATGGCGTCCTAAATATCCGCCAGTATTTTTCTTGCATATGCCCTTATACTCGGTTTATTCCCGCCATCCATGGGGATCTGATAGTTTTCCGTTTTAGCCTTTGGTTACTCCTTCGCGGGAGATGACGTCACAAGCCGGCAAACTATTCTGTAAGCGAATAGTTTGCCTGTTGTTTGCTCGCCTGTGATGTCGCCCTTGCAAGTGCCCACCGGCCATGTTCGCCTGTATGGACAAGCCCTTTGTGAGTCCGAGTCTAAAGACGTGTTTCCAGACCGAACAGTCTACAGGTGGCAGGCATTGGCCCCTTCAAGTCGAACGCGTTTCCGGGCCACACAAGAGATGAGGCATTTCGAGATGCTGGCTGTGATTTCTACCTATATGAAAACATGTCCACGCGTGCCCTCAGCTCTACTTGCTTTCCAAAAAAAGCGCATTGGAACACGCTTTAGTCATAATATTTGGCCACATAAGTACTGCCGCTCGCTTGAGAAAACGCAAATATGAGTATTTGCTGTGACTCGCGCAACCAGAACCACAAGACAAACTTACCGAGAAAGTCATCGTCTCGATAACGATAAGCTGATGGTACTGACGCCTAATCTTTGGCAGGAGCAGCCTATACTTGGAATTTATAAATCCAAGAAGGATGTGCTTGGTGACTGATATGGAATGTTTTGATATTATCGTAATTCTTTTTAGTCTATCACTCCCGCTGAATACCGAATTATCAAAAAGAAAAAAAATAATAAAGTATATACATTTATATATATTATATTTTAATGTTTTACAATATAACAATATACAAAAATTACATAAATCAACCTGCACATTCATTATTTGTATTCATAAATTGCACAAAGTGTGTTAACTCCCGATCTTAAATTTTTCACTGTCAAGAGAAGCACGAGTAGTTTTACAAAATGTATATAAATTCAACATTCATTAATATTTCATATTATCTAATACTCATACTATACCCGTACAG
>NC_051396.1:10696274-10698774 GCF_015228065.2 Penaeus monodon | reverse complement strand
CCCACCGCACGTTCACGCAGTTGATCCACGAGAGGAAACCTGAGGGAGGGCGTTGGGAAGGAAGGGGCGGCGGCCACATTTCAGATCAACTGATAGACTAACTGGACGATTGGAATGCGGGGATTTTATATGCTTGGTTGTGGCTGGTTTGAAGTGATTGATTGATTGAGAAATACGCCTCGCGTGCATACTTGAATGGTTGATATTAGAGGCTCAGGAAGGATTCTTGGTTAAAGGCAACGTAAGGGAATAGTTGTAAGAAAAAAAAATAAATCACAACGAAATATTTCACAGAAAGAGACGGAAACGAAGACAGAAAACATCACGAGAGGAAAGCAAGGAGGGGACGCGAAACCCGCAGGTACTCACAGATAAGGAACGGCAGCGATGAGTCTGGTCGCGGCGTCCGACACGGCCTCGCAGTCGGGGAACAGAGGCTGCAGGAGGTAGTTGGCGAAGGTGAGGGCGACGATGGCCGCTCCTGCAGAGTTCCTGATCACGGTCGTCACCCACATGTAGAGGAAGGCCGGCAGGGCGCCAAAGGCCTCGTGCAGGTAGCAGTACATGCCGCCGCTCTCGGGGATCATCGTGCCTGAGGCCGGGCGAGGCGTTATGTGCGTAAATACATTCGTGTACATATATAAATAAATGGACAGAGAGACAGACCGATACACGGATAGATACATACATAGATTGACAGATATTTAGAGAGACAGATAGAGAGATGGATAGATACAGACAGATATGTGTGTGCTTGTGTGTGTATATAAATATACACTTACATGCATATACACCTGTTATCTATTTATAATAGATAAAAGGCTGAGATTGATAGATAGAGAGAGAGAGAGGGAGGAGAGAGGAGGGAGGGAGGGAGGGAGGGAGGGAGGGAGAGAGAGAGAGAGAGAGAGAGAGAGAGAGAGAGAGAGAGAGAGAGAGACACACAGAAGCAGAGAGGCAAGCAGACAGACAGAAGAGAGAGAGAAACAGACACACAGAAGCAGAGAGGCAAACAGACAGACAGAAGAGAGAGAGAGAGAAACCAGACATACAGAGGCAGAGAGGCAAGCAGACAGACAGAAGAGAGAGAGAGAGAAACAGACATACAGAAGCAGAGAGGCAAACAGACGGACAGAAGAGAGAGAGAGAGAAACAGACATACAGAAGCAGAGAGGCAAACAGACAGACAGAAGAGAGAGAGAGAGAAACAGACACACAGAAGCAGAGAGGCAAACAGACAGACAGAAGAGAGAGAGGGAGAGAAGGCGAGAAAGAAGCCACGAGAGATGTTTGTCTGTGGAACCTGAAAAGACGGTCAAGGATGGGCGGTGGCAGAGAAGCAAATCTAGGACAACATTATATACGCATTCATCATCGTGACTCTGCATAATCCAAGGTTTAACTACATGGCAAGTTACAGACGCTTATAATCGACAACAAGGTGAGTTACAGACGCTTATAATCGACAACAAGGTGAGTTACAGTTTTTAATCGACAACGAGGTGTACAGACGCGTATAATCGACAATATTCTTAAGGGAGGTGTTCGTTCTCTCTTTACCTTAGGAGCCATCGTACTGTAATGTGCAAGCTAGTGTATTGTGCAAAAAGATATTGGGTAACAAACGCAAGTAGAACTTATCCCTGCATTTCATATCCTGGTTACCTTGCAGATATTAAAATTATTTCATTTTTCTTTTCATTCATCTGCCGTGTAAGTATATTGCTGCTTGAATAATAACCACTCCTAATGGTGTGTATGATTGTTAAGTCGAATCTAAGCTTATTACACAGGTATCATCATTAGTCACAATTAATCAATCATCTATTTCTATCCTTTTGGTTTCAGTAAGTAGATCAAACGTGGTAATATTTTCAACATTTACTCCAAAGGCGCTCTGAGGATCTTTAAACACCTTGTATATTCCAGAGTAGAATTAATGTAACAAGCGGGTCAGACTGTTTGGACAAATTGGTCAGCCGCGTCACCTGGCTTTCAGAGGCTATTATTAAAACTTTCGAGGCAGCTCTTCCATCCGTACAGGACAGGAATGTACCTTAGAGGCGAACTATAGATTGAAACATCCTGATTTTATTATTATTATTATTATTATTTTATTATTATTATTATTATTATTATTATTATTATCATCATCATCTTCGTCATCATTATTACAGTGAAAGGTAATGAAAGCGTCGTAATCATCATCGCGCACCCGACGAAGGCGAGACTTGACTGCCTTGTCGCTCTGAACCGCCACAAGCAAACGGGGCAATGTGAGAGCCCTTCTCGTTGCGTGGGGGTGCACAACATGGTGCCAGAAAGTAATAATATCCCACATTTGTTTAGGATAATTTGCAAGCCTTTTTTTTTTTTTTACATAGTTTTGACTTTGCCATGCCTTTCGCATATACTTCGTGAAATTACCCAGCTTTCGATAAAAAAAGAAAGGGAAAGAGATGAAGAAAAGGAAAACTTCCCGCGCATGAAATAACCCCTC
>NC_051396.1:10671274-10681274 GCF_015228065.2 Penaeus monodon | reverse complement strand
AAGAAACACGAACTTGATAATGTTAGTTTGATTAAAAGAAAGCATGGTGCCCCGCTCCTGGATTGCTTAGTGCTTAAACTTATCGGAATAGCAAGCAACGTTAAAGTCTTCATACTACACAGTATGGAGAAGTGGAGGACGGAACTGACGGGCTCACGGGAATTCTTTGGGTGGCGTGCAAAGACAAGGGATATTTCAAGGTGGTAGTATCTCCCCTTTGATCTCTGTATTGTACATGGTGCCACTGCTAATGGCATTGAAGAAAGCGGCCGCTGGGTACGAGTGGAGCAAAAACCGCTTCATATGCAACCGCCTTCTGTTCATGGATGGCCTGAAACTATTTAGAAAGCATCTTGAAGAGTTTGACCCTCTGGTGCAAACGGCTCACGTGTTCAGTAAGGATGGGGGTATGGAATTTAGTTTGCGAAAATGTGGATTACTATGTGTTAAAAGAGGCAAATTAGTAACGACTTGGGGACTACATCTATTCAATATCGACGTCATGGAGGAGACAAGCGAGGGAGGGTATGAATATCTAATGCATGTTAGAGACGGATAAGATCAGAGAAGGGAAATGAAGGAAGCATTCAGTAGAGTACAGATGAAGGATGAAGTTGGTCCTTTAAGTCAAATGAAATAGGAAAAAATAAAATCACAACAATAAACACATGGGCAGTTTCTGTATTACAGTACAGTGGAGGGACACTATGGTGACTCCCGAATGAGATCCAGATGCTAGACGGGAAGACGAGTAAAATGCTGAGCATGCATAGTGAGTTCCATCCAAAGAATAACGCAGATAGATTGAACTTGCCAAGAGCGAAGGGCTGTACAAAATTAGTCGGATGTGAACAATGTACAATGAGGGAAGAAAACAACCTGGGAAACTCTTGAAAACTCTGGCGAAAATCTGTTACAAGGAAACAAGGAAATAAGAGTATTGGAAATCGTAGGCTGTGCAAGGAAGGAAGATTTCAAGAAAGCTGGAGTTGAATAAAAGTTAGCTAACTGGAAAGAGAAGATGTATGGAAAGGGGTATGGATGATAGAACAACAGATTGCGAAAAAACATGGGAACAGATGAGAAAGACAGAATTCAACGAAGAGACAGAGGCACTAATCTGCTCAAGAACAGGTCCTCAGATCCAAGTATGCAAGGAAAAATTTGACAAGACCGCAGACTCCCCCTTATGTCGGCTATGTGGAGGAAAGGTAGAGAGTATTACACACATTATAAGTAATTGTGAAAGATTGGCTCAGAGAGAAGATAAGAGACATCAAGGTTAATGTTGTTAAAATTGTACACTGGAAAATTTGTGAAGGATTCAGTCAAGCACAAATCACAGTCAGTTACGAAAGCATAGATGTGAAACTCCTCTGATATATTAACATCCAGTGTGACAGTGCCATTGTCTTAGAATATACTCATTATAGACAAGAAAAAAATGTTTGCAAAATCATTGATACTGCTATACCATGAAACAAAAAAATACACAGAAAGGACCAGAGAAAATGGAAAGTATGAGGACCTAAAAAAGGAAACAAAAAGGTTGTAGGAGACTGAAAAAGTAGTAGTTGGGGCCGTACGAACTGTGACAAAGAAATATAACGAATGTCTGGGGGAAAGACGGATACAAAACAACATCGAAATGTTGCTGTAAGCAGTCAGGATACTTAGAAAATTACTGGACTCTTGAGGAGATTCTCTAAATATCAATGATAATTATGATGATAATAATGATAATAATAATAATAATAATAATAATAATAATAATAATAATAATGATAATAATATTGATAATAGCAATGGTAATAGTGATAATAATGATAATAATAATAACAATAATCATAGTAACATCATAATCATAATTACATTTTTTAAGAAAGAAAGAAAATGTTACTGATAACAATAACAGCAGTGATAAGAATTTCTCCCACCTGTCCAGACAAGTTACTCGGCTGCGGCGCGTTTGGCCGCGTGTACCGAGCACAACTGGAGATTCCGGACACGGACGCCGCCCCTGTCACAGTGGCTGTCAAGATGGTGAAATCTCGCAAGGACAAGTTGCAACTCAGTGCCTTGCAATCGGAGCTCAAGATCCTCATCCATATTGGACAACACGTCAACATCGTCAACCTGGTGGCCGCGTGCACCAAGAACCTGCACATTAGGGGTGAGCTCTTCCGAGATTCTACCTTTCACTGTGTTTTGTATTTTTTGAATTTGGTTTCGTTCGCGGATGTGTAGTTTATAACGTGCTTTTCTCTTTAGTTTTCTTTTATAGCCGTGTATTTTCATTTTATTCTATTCTTCTATTCTATGGTATTTATTAGGAAAAACGAAAACATAGGTTATAGATTATTTCCATTGCTTTCGTCTCAAAGCGGACGACAGTAATTTGCTACAAAATGTTACTTAAGCGGCCCTTCCCCCTATAAAAAAAAGTAAACAAATAAATAAACCAACAGTAGCTAGGAGAAAAAAAGGTCACAGAACAATACGTCTCAAAAGGATTGTTGCCTCAGATTCACGTTTGGCCCGAAAGACTATTATGGTAAAACTCAGGTCAGGTTCGACTTAAAATACATTTTTAAAAAATAAGTATGGTTCCCTTTTCGCTTTGAAATCTGCGCCAGACTCTGTGGAAGAGATTTAAATACGTAACATGGAATATACACGAGATTCTCTCTACAGGCATAACACACGTTGCTATTTCTTTGACCAGGAATGAGTTAATGAGTTAATGGGTGATGGGCTAATGGGTAATAAGTGATGGGATAATGGATTTAATGAGTTAGGTAAATGGGTTGACGGTTATAATTACAGGGGAGCTGATGATCCTCGTGGAATATTGCCGATTCGGGAACATTCTGGACTTCATGAGGAGGAACCACAGGACCTTCGTGAACCAGCTCGACCCGGAGACGGACTCCATCAACCCGTGTGTGGCGCGACTGCCGCAGGAGAACTTCAGGTGAGGAAGGGCGGGATGCGTTTCGTGAGGTGTCTGAGCGTAAGAATAATTGTGGTTATTATTAGCATCAACGTCTCATCGTCAACATCGACATCAACATCAACATCAACATCAACATCAAACCACTACCCCCACCATCACAACCACCCCCACCAACCATCATCACCACCATCATCACTCCCGCCGCCACCACTACCAACCAGCATCACATCACCCTTCTTACCGCCACCTACTAACGTCACCCACGACGTCAGGAACTCCGTCGCCGACATCGTGTACATCAGCGAAGGCCGCGTAGCTTTCCAGAACGTCGACAGCAACGCCACCTGCCCTGACCTCTTCCCGACGTCTCGCGAGGTATGAGTTATGAACAGTGTGCGTAGGGTTTTCATATGACTAAGGTTGTTCTTGATGTTATGTGTTGTAATGAGATTTTTTTTTCGTATTTTTTTAAAGGTCTAGTGGGGTAGTTCATTTAGTTCATTTGCTTTTCTGTTTAGAGATAAAGTGCCTAAGCTTATCCAGGCTTATTTCCGTATTGAGTCCGAATCCTTTAGATAGATTCAAGTTTACTTGTAGAACAATTTTCAATATAATTAGATAATCATGAGAGAGTGAGCAAGGGACATTACAATCATTAGCGAAATCTTTTCCTCGTGCAGGTGCTTCTGAGCAGCACGCAGCACTCCCAGGCTTTAACCAACGTCGACTCCGAGATGAGTACTTTGACCCTGAGTAAGATGCTCTTGTTATTACTGTTATTGTTTTTGTTAGTATCATCGTAACTATTGCTGTTGTCATCATCATCATTAGTGTTGCGGTGGTAGTAGTAATATTATAGTAATAGTTCTACCATTCATAGTAGTACCTGTAGTATTGTCATCATCATAAATGAGGTTACTGTATTTGATTAGTTTCCTCCTGAAAACATGTTTGTTTCACAGGCAGCAACTATGATTAAAATTACAAACATAACCCGTGCGCATTTACAGGCATTTCCTCGGGAGAACAGTAAATGAAGTTTATTTGTACGTCATATTCCGACAACTGTAGCCTCATTCATATGAACACAAAACATTTATCCACTCCCTTTTCCATATAAAGCATCCAGTCCTTTAACTTTGAAAAAAAAAAAAACGAAAATGAGTAAGTAGAAAAAAAACTGACATCTGGCCATTACGTTTCCCTAAATCCACCACTTACCCCGCCTTCCTTCGACAACGAATCATCATCAGACGTGTTAAATCCGCCGTCCTTCCTCCGTTTCGTTGCCAGTCAGTGACACGCACAACATGGAGACCCCCAGCGCACCGTCCGACCCCGAGGAGAGGGACAAGCCGCTGTGCTCCCGAGATCTCCTGTGCTGGGCCTTCCAGGTGGCGCGGGGCATGGAGTACCTCGCGTTCAAAAAGGTATTCGGGCGGGAGGGTGGCGAATACAAGCTTTTTCTCTGTCTGTCTGTCTGTCTGTCTCTGTCTCTGTCTGTCTGTCTGATCTGTCTGTCTGTCTCTGTCTGTCTGCCTCTCTCTCTCTCTCTCTCTCTCTCTCTCTCTCTCTCTCTCTCTCTCTCTCTCTCTCTCTCTCTCTCTCTCTCTCTCTCTCTCTCACTTTTAAACTGTCCTCATTTTATAATGTAACCTAAAATAATTCCATGATAATTTCGAGATAATCTTCTCAAAAACAAAACCAATCAGTAATACAGGAATGAATATACAATTATAACAATCACACCATTTCCTTCATTTCTCTTATTTTCCCCCCCATCTATCTCCAACTTTCCCTCTCCATCTCCGAGGTTTTGCACGGCGATCTGGCAACGAGGAACATTCTGCTGTGCGAGAAGAACGTCGTCAAGATCAGTGACTTCGGACTCGCCAAGGACATCTACAAGGACGAGAACTACCGGAAGAGCAAGAATGTGAGTGCTGGGTTTCGTGGGCTGGGTTTCGAGTGTTTAGTTTCGTGTGCTGGGTTTCGAGTGTTTAGTTTCTTGGGTGGGTTTCGAGTGTTTAGTTTCGTGTGCTGAGTTTCGAGTGTTTAGTTTCGTGGGTTGAGTTTCGAGTGTTTAGTTTCGTGGGCTGAGTTTCGAGTGTTTAGTTTCGTGGGCTGAGTTTCGAGTGTTTAGTTTCGTGTGCTGGGTTTTGAGTGTTTAGTTTCGTCTGCTGGGTTTCGAGTGTTTAGTTTCGTGTGCTGGGTTTTTAGTGTTTAGTTTCGTGGGCTGAGTTTCGAGTGTTTAGTTTCGTGTGCTGGGTTTCGAGTGTTTAGTTTCGTGTGCTGGGTTTCGAGTGTTTAGTTTCGTGTGCTGGGTTTCGAGTGTTTAGTTTCGTGTGCTGGGTTTTGAGTGTTTAGTTTCGTGGGCTGAGTTTCGAGTGTTTAGTTTCGTCGGTGCTGAGTTTGAGTGTTTAGTTTCGTGTGCTGGGTTTTGAGTGTTTAGTTTCGTGTGCTGGGTTTCGAGTGTTTAGTTTCGTGTGCTGGGTTTGAGTGTTTAGTTTCGTGGGTTTGAGTTGTTCGTGTGCTGGGTTTGAGTGTTTAGTTTCGTGTGCTGGGTTTTGAGTGTTTAGTTTCGTGTGCTGGGTTTGAGTGTTTAGTTTCGTGTGCTGGGTTTTGAGTGTTTAGTTTCGTGTGCTGGGTTCGAGTGTTTAGTTCGTGTGCTGGGTTTGAGTGTTTAGTTTCGTGGGCTGAGTTTCGTGCGCTGGATTTTGAGTGTTTCGTTTCGTGTGCTGGGTTTGGAGTGTTTAGTTTCGTGGGCTGAGTTTCGAGTGTTTAGTTTCGTGGGCTGAGTTTCGAGTGTTTAGTTTCGTGTGGGTTTTGTCTAGTTTCGTGTGCGGTTTCGAGTGTTTAGTTTCGTGTGCTGGGTTTCGAGTGTTTAGTTTCGTGTGCTGGGTTTCGAGTGTTTAGTTTCGTGGGCTGAGTTTCGAGTGTTTAGTTTCGTGGAGTGTGTTTCGAGTGTTTAGGGGTTTGTGTTTGTTTCGTGTGCTGGGTTTCGAGTGTTTAGTTTCGTGTGCTGGGTTTTGAGTGTTTAGTTTCGTGTGCTGGGTTTTGAGTGTTTAGTTTCGTGGGCTGAGTTTCGTGTGTGGATTTTGAGTGTTTAGTTTCGTGTGCTGGGTTTCGAGTGTTTAGTTTCGTGTGCTGGGTTTTGAGTGTTTAGTTTCGTGGGCTGAGTTTCGTGTTGTGTGGGTTTCGAGTGTTTGTTTCGTGGGTGAGTTTCGAGTGTTTAGTTTCGGGCTGAGTTCAGTGTTTAGTTTCGTGTGCTGGGTTTGAGTGTTTAGTTTCGTGTGCTGGGTTTGAGTGTTTAGTTTCGTGTGCTGGGTTTGAGTGTTTAGTTTCGTGTGCTGGGTTTGAGTGTTTAGTTTCGTGTGCTGGGTTTCGAGTGTTTAGTTTCGTGGGCTGAGTTTCGTGTGCTGGGTTTTGAGTGTTTAGTTTCGTGTGCTGGGTTTGAGTGTTTAGTTTCGTGTGCTGGGTTTTGAGTGTTTAGTTTCGTGGCTGGTTTGAGTGTTTAGTTTCGTGTGTTGGGTTTCGAGTGTTTAGTTTCGTGTTGGGTTTTGAGTGTTTAGTTTCGTGTGCTGGGTTTTGAGTGTTTAGTTTCGTGGTGTCTGGAGTTTCGTGTGCTGGGTTCGAGTGTTTAGTTTCGTGGTGGTTTGGTGCTGGGTTTCGATGTTTAGTTTCGTGTGGTTTTGAGTGGTTAGTTTAGTGTGCTGGTTTGAGTGTTAGTTTCGTGCTGGTTTCGAGTGTTTAGTTTCGTGGTGAGTTTCGGTGCTGGTTTTGAGTGTTTAGTTTCGTGTGCTGGGTTTGAGTTTAGTTCGGCTGGGTTTTGAGTGTTTGTTTCGTGCTGGGTTTGAGTGTTTAGTTTCGTGTGCTGAGGTTTGAGTTTTAGTTTCGTGTGCTGGGTTTAGTGTTAGTTTCGTGGCGGTTTCGAGTGTATTAGTTTCGTTGTGGGTTTTAGTGTTTAGTTCGGTGTGTTTCGAGTGTTTTGTTTCGTGGTGCTGGGTTTGAGTGTTTAGTTTCGTGTGTGTGTTGAGTTTATTCTTGGCTGGTTTTGATGTTTTTGAGTTTGTTTGTTGTGGTTTCGAGTGTTTAGTTCGTTGCTGGGTCTTTGGTGTTTAGTTTCGTGTGCTGGTTGAGTGTTTAGTTTGCGATTGTGTCTGGATTTCGAGTGTTTAGTTTGTGTGCTGGTTTCGAGTTTAGTTGTTGCTGAGTTGTTAGTTTGGTAGTTTTTTTCGTGTGGTTGTGGTGTTATTTCTGGGTTTCAGGTTTAGTTTCGTGTGTGGGTTTTGAGTTGTTAGTTTGTGTGGTTGGGTTTCGAGTGTTTAGTTTGGTGGTGGTTTTGGTCGGGTTTATGTTTTCGTGGTGTGGGTTTTGAGTGTTAGTTTCGTGTGCGGTTTCGAGTGTTTAGTTTCTGGCTAGTTCGTGTTGGGTTTTGAGTGTTTAGTTTCGTGTGTGGTTTGATGTGTTTAGTTTCGTGTGTGGGTTTGAGTGTTTAGTTTCGTGTGCTGGGTTTGAGTGTTTAGTTTCTGGGTCGGTTTGAGGTTTTGGTGTTTTAGTTAGTTCGTGTTGGGTTTCGAGTGTTTAGTTTGTGTGTTGTGTTTCGGTGTTTAGTTCGTTGTTGGTTTTCGAGTGTTTAGTTTGTGTGCTGTTTTGTGTTTAGTTTCGTGGCTGGGTTGAGGTGTTCGTTTTGTGTGCTGGGTTTCGAGTGCTGGGTTTGTATGCTGATTTCGAGTGTGAAGAATGAGACGGGAATGCTTGATGGTAATGTATGATGCTTTTGGCGTTGTATGAGTTAAAGGATTGTAACTGTGGTTGTTAATGATATGGGTATTTGCTTTTCTTTCTGCCTTTCTTTTCTTCCTTTTAATTCTTTTTTTTTCTTCTTTTCTCCTCTCTCTGCAGGCGCGGCTGCCGGTGAAGTGTTCGTAGAAGCATTCGTGTGGAATCTTCTGAGCAGTAGTCGTGTGGGCTTCAGGTGTTTATACTTTCTTTGAGGTTCAGGTATTTATGTTTTCTTGGAGATTCAGGTGTTTATACTTTCTTTGAGGTTCAGGTATTTATGTTTTCTTGGAGATTCAGGTGTTTATACTTCCTTTGAGGTTTAGGTATTTATTTCTTGGAGATTCAGGTGTATACTTTCTTGAGGTTCAGGATTTATTTTCTTGGAGATTCAGGTATTTATACTTTCTTTGATTCAGGTATTTTTCTCTTGAATCAGTTTACTTCTTAGTCATATTTATGTTTCTTAATTCAGGGTTTATCTTCTTGATCTATTATCTTTCTGAGATCAGCCTGTTTACTCTTGAGAAATTTTTGAGAACTAGGTGGACCTGTGAGGTCAGGTATTTATTCTGGAGATCAGGTTTATACTTCTTGGTAGTATTTTATTTCTTGGAGATTCGTGTTATACTTTTTGAGGTAGGTAATTATTTCTGGGTAGGGTTAACTTAGTAGTATTTATGTTTTGGGATTAGTGTTTATACTTTTTGAGTTCGGATTTTTTCTTGAGTTCAGTTTTTACTTCTTTGAGGTTCAGGTATTTATGTTTTCTTGGAGATTCAGGTGTTTATACTTTCTTTGAGGTTCAGGTATTTATGTTTTCTTGGAGATTCAGGTGTTTATACCTATTTACAATCTCTCTCTCTCTCTCTCTCTCTCTCTCTCTCTCTCTCTCTCTCTCTCTCTCTCTCTCTCTCTCTCTCTCTCTCTCTCTCTCTCCCAACCTAACTACCTACCTACCTACCTACCTATCTATCTTGCTATGTATCTATCTATCTATCTATCGACCTCCTTCGCAAACAGCCTCGGGCGGACCCCCTTCCCCGGCGTCACCGTCGACGAAAATTTTGTGAAGAAACTCGAGTCGGGGCTGAGGATGGAGCGGCCACGGTTCTCCACGGCGGCCCTGTGAGTGTTTTGCTTTTGGTAGCTTTTTTTCTGTTTTGTTTTTGTTGACGTATCTTTCGTTTTTTTCTTGTTTTTGTTTGTTTGTTTTGTTTTGTTTTGTTTACTGTTTGTTTTTTGTTTTGTTTTTCTTCTTTTTTTACTCTTTTATTGGTGTTATTTTTTTTACTGTTTTTTTCCTTTTCTTTTTTTACTAGTGTTATTCTTTTTTCCTGGTGGTTTGAATTTTTATTCGTTCGTACCATCTAAGTCCTTTTTGGGTTTATATAAAAGTCGTTGGTATTGTTCGTTATCTGATTTTTTTTTTCTTTTATGTAAGTGTGAATTACCGTGAATGATGGCATTTAGGGCTTACTGGGGCATCAGCTTGATTTCAGAAATGTACATCCAGGGATTGAAAAAAGGGTCAGAACCTTCGTATAAAAGACCCGGGGCGATTTATTTTTTATTTATTTATGTATCTTTTTTTTTTTTTTTTTTTTTTTTTGGGGGGGGGTGTTAGGGGTTGATGTGACGTTATATGCCGGCAAATACGATCTTTCGCTACTAGCCTTGTTCGTATCATGAGGATTAATGATTATATAAGAACAGATACCGAGAGACAAACATACTTACAAACAACACTGCCACCGAGACTGTTGACCTCACCATCCACCGCTTCACCATAAACCAACACCATCACTAACAACCAACGATGCATAATACATAATCTAAGGCTATGTATCTCTTCCTCTCCTGCAGCTACAAGGTCATGCATGACTGCTGGAAGACAGAGCCCGAGGGGAGGCCTGCCTTCGGGGAATTAGAGAAGACCCTGAGCCGGATGCTGACCGAGGGGGACAAGGCGGTGAGGGCGTGTGGGCGTGGCTGTGTGGGCGTGGCTGTGTGGGCGTGGCTGTGTGGGCGTAGCTGTGTGTGTGTGTGTGTGGGCGTAGCTGTGTGTGTGTGTGTGTATCTATCTATCTATCTATCTATCTATATCTATCTATATCTATATCTATCTATCTATCTATCTATCTATCTATCTATCTATCTATCTATATATATATATATATATATATATATATATATATATATATATATATATATATATGTATATGAAGCCTTGCCCAACGATATATTCATCGAATGTGTAGT
>NC_051396.1:10663774-10666274 GCF_015228065.2 Penaeus monodon | reverse complement strand
AGAACGAGGAGGAGGCCCGGAAGGAGCCAAGGGGCGTCGCCCTCCAACGCCACCTCGGCGGAGTCCGGCTGCAGGAGGCGCGCCAGGCCGGCCACGGCTTCCCACGCCCCGTCCTGCCGGCACCGCAGCGAAGCCTTGCACGTACTGTACGTAATGCGCGCGCACACACACACACACACACACACACACACACACACACACACACACACACACACACACACACACACACACTCACTCACTCACATCTACATCTACATCTACATATATATACATATATATATATATATATATATATATATATATATATATATATATATATGCATATATATATATATATATATATATATATATATATATATATATATATATATATATATATATATATGTGTATATATATTTAGATGTAGATGTAGATGTGAGTGAGTGTGTGTGTGTGTGTGTGTGTGTGTGTGTGTGTGTGTGTGTGTGTGTGTGTGTGTGTGTGTGTGTGTGTGTGTGTGTGTGTGTGTGTGTGCGTGCGTGTGTGTGTATTATATCTATTTATCTATTTATCTACCTATATCTTTTTATTTATATATTTATCTGTTTACCTATCCATCTACCATTCTATCTATCTCCCTATCTATCAATATATCTATATATCAATCTATCTATCTATTTATCTATATCTACATCTATATAAATATACTATATGTCTATATCAATATTTTCTCTCTCTCTCTCTCTCTCTCTCTCTCTCTCTCTCTCTCTCTCTCTCTCTCTCTCTCTCTATATATATATATATATATATATATATATATATATATATATATATATAGTATTTTTTTTTTTTTTTTATTGTGTGTGTGTGTGTGTGTGTGTGTGTGTGTGTGTGTGTGTAATTATATATATATATATATATATATATATATATATATATATATATATATGTGTGTGTGTGTGTGTGTGTGTGTGTGTGTGTGTGTGTGTGTGTGTGTGTGTGTGTGTGTGTGTGTGTGTGTGTGTGTGTGTGAATTATCCATATATATATATATATATATATATATATATATATATATATATATATATATATATATATATGCATATATATATATATATATATATATATATATATATATATATATATATATATATATATATATATATATATGGATGATTGGATGGATGGATGGAAGGAAGGAAGCAAGGAAGGATGGAAGGATGGAAGGATGGATGGGTACAAGTATGTATGTGTAAATTTGTATGTATGTACATATGTGTGTAT
The DNA here is from genome assembly GCF_015228065.2 of Penaeus monodon. NCBI lineage: Eukaryota > Metazoa > Arthropoda > Malacostraca > Decapoda > Penaeidae > Penaeus > Penaeus monodon. The sequence continues at coordinate 10,665,010 of NC_051396.1, read as the reverse complement.
AAACAACCAGACGAAAGCAGGACACGCCCACCTCAAAGTGCTCGTCCAGCAGGCGCCATGGACCCAGCTTCTGCTTGGCTTTGCTCAGCAGGCTTGGCTTCTCCTGCAATGTTAAGTTGCGTGTTATGTGCAGGTCTGTGGTTCAGTGAGGTCGGTATTTAAGACTATAGATAAAGAATACAGGCTTGTTCATTGGCGTCGGTGCATAAGATAAGGAATACAGTTTAATGACATTGTTCAGTGACGATGGGGCATAAGAATATTGTTAAAGATATACAGTTTAATGAAAATCCGGAGCTATAATGATCCTTGATGCAACAGATTTACATCGTGAATGACCTGTAATGTGATTGAACTGCCTCATACATGGTTTCTGATGTGGCTGACCTGTAATTTGATATAAATTCTCGCTGACTGGACCTGTGATGTGAATGACCAGCACTTTGGGTCATCTGTCAAATGAATAGTTTGTAAGTGACCTGCAGCGGAACTGACCTGTTCCTGGAATAACTTGTTATGTGACTGACCTGCACCATGGCCCACCAAGTTATAAAAGTCTTGGAATCCTTCACAACAGCTTTCATCGTGTCTCAGATCGTCGAAATATCTTTTTTCCAGTAAATATTGCAGTAATGTCTCGGTAGCAAGAATTATGCGTCACATTTTCATTGCCCGTAATTCGACGTCGAATTCGTTTATTGTAGTAATATCTTTAAAAGATATTCTCCATAAAACAAATCACTGTCTCTGGCAAACGGATGCACAAGATGAATATTTTCTAAATAACGCCTGCATAGATAACCCCCCCCCCTCCCCGACAATCTCTTCCTCCTTTTTTCCTCCGCAGTCCATAAAAATCACACAACACTACACCACACACACACAAGAAAAAAAATCCCACCAGCCAGCGCCGCCAATTCACACGACGCTTAAACAAAAATCAGACACCCATATTCTGCCACACATTAGATCGCAGGAGACGCGTTGCGACAGGGCACCGCGGCGCTCCTCCTCGGCACCACGTAGAAGTCACTGAAGTTCCTCTGCTGTTTCTTGGACCCTAATCTAAGACTTATCGGCGAGGGCCTTTTCCGGTGTCCCGGCAGTCGCGTCCGGTGCGCCCCGCTGCGCTGCGTTCTTGTCGCGGGAAACTGACAAACGCTTGGAAGACACGAGAGGTTAGAGATAACGGAGGAGGCCATGGGTGAGAATGGCATATCTATCTAGCTACTAGTC
>NC_051396.1:10631767-10651174 GCF_015228065.2 Penaeus monodon | reverse complement strand
TAATATAAAATAAATATATATTATATATATATATATATATATATATTATATATATATATATATATTTTAAATATATATATATAATATATATATTTTTTTTTTTTTTTTATGTATATAAAAAAAAAAAAAAATTTTATAATATATAATAAAAATTTTTTTTTTATGTAAAATATAAAAAGAAAATAAAAAAAATTTATAATAATTATAATCCCCAAACATTTTGGTGTGTTTTTTATATGTTATATAAAATATATATATATATATTTTATTTTTAATATATTATATAAAATTAAAAAAATTTTAATTTTTATAATATTTATATATATAATATATATATATATATTATATATATATAATATAATTATATATATATAATATATATAAATATATATATATATATATTTAATAATATAAAATAATATAAAATTATATTATATATTATAATATATATATTTATAATATATGTATATAATATGTATATATATAATATATATATTATATATATTATATTATATAATATAATTATATAATATATATAATATATATATATAATTATTATATATATATATATATACATACATACATACACCACACACAAAATTTTTGTATGTATACATTAGTATACACAGTGGTGGTGTAGGGGTGTGTGCGTGTGTAAAATTTACATATATAATATATATAAATTAATTATATAATATATATATATATATAATATATTAATATATGCATATACATATACACACACACACACCACACCACACACATAAATATAATAATATATATATTATTATATATATATATATTATTATATAAAATTATTATATTTTAAAATAATATATATATATGTATAATTATATATATCGTGGCTCGTTTGCATGGCAAACTAAGAGGGGGTTGAAAAATTACAAAAAATTTCCCGGAAGGGGGAGCAGCCTTCTTTTTCTTTTTGAAATTTAGTGAGAATGTTAAGAAGGCAGCCCTGGGTGTCATTACGGCACGGACCCTGAATGCACATCTGTGATTTTGGGGCATTGGATAACCCAAAAAAAGATTAAGGGTAAGTAAAGAAGGGCCTTTCGCGAAAGACTTGCCCTTATAAACTAAAAAACCCAGTTTTCATAGCTGCAGGTGTATGGGGAAATTTACCCCATAAAAACCCCTAGAATGGAGCCATTTTTCGTGAGTCATCAGTAGCCGGAAACACTTTGAGATAGTCCTTTCGCGAAATCATGGAACTGATAGAGAAACTGCATATCTCTTTTTAGCAGAAAAGTCTAAAGGGCACGTTTTGGGCTGTAAGGAAATTTGGAACCTCTATGAAAACTTGCGTGGCCTCATAGGGGGAAAAACAAAAATTCAAATCAGCGACCCCCGTAGGTTTTATGATAATTAAGGGACAAAGGCAATGAAAAGGTACTCACTGGGGTATTTACACCCGAGGTAAATATCATTTAATCCAAAGCCAGATGATGCCAAAGCAGCTCATATGAAGTTCACTTTACAGTCATCTCCACTGGGAAAATCATTGCCAATAGAGCCAGGCCATTGTCTACTGTAGGCTAAATCTAAAGACGTGGCTATTCAAAGTGAAGGGGGAGGGTTTGGGTAGAACTCGAGGAACGGGGCCTAGAATGGGCAAAGGTACTCCAATCCCTCATGATATGCAAAGGCCGGAGGCCTACTTTCCGAAAGGAAGCGCTGCAATTTATAGATTGCAAGGAGTCGAGGCCCAGAATTACGTCATTTTAATGACTAATTGCAAAGTAAAGAAAACTCGACGTTCATCCATGAAATGGGACTGTAAAACCTTGTGGAGTCGTAATCTCTCTTTTTTCTCCGGTTTCATAATGATAATATCATTGATAATGAAATAAAGCTATAACCATAAAAAGGCACTGTAAAGTGTGGTGGGGGCCTGTTGAGCTTCTTCCCTGTTAACTCGGGGGGTGAGCAAAGGGTGTGCCTTGCATTGACACTTTTCAATGCCTGCATGGACTGGAAACTGGACAGAGCTACTATCTAAACAATAGGTAATATTAAGGTCACGAACCTTGGCTTTGCTGATGATGTTGCGATCCTATCTGGGTCTCTGGAATTTCTATATGTGGCTCTTGATGCATTCAGCAATGAGGCGAAACCATTGGGTCAAGAGGTCTCCTGGACCAAGACCACGATCCAGGATTTCGGGTGCCTGTTAGTCAATACATACTTGCGGAGAGGACGTCGAAGTCACAGAGAGCTATACATACCTTGGTATCGTAGTCCATGTAGAGATCTCTAGGCTGTCAGACAGATTGGTCTGGGGAAGGGGAGTGGGAGGACAGAGAGAAAGCTGGGGAGAGGATCCATGAACTCGGTCAACAAATTTATTTGAAGATGCCGAAGGACCAAGTTACGTGTCTTCAAGGAAGGGGTTAACAAGTTGTAGATAACTCCTTCATTATAGATATATACACATTATTCAGCTCACAGATCAGGTGGCCAGGTAGGGTTCAGTCATCGACTGCACATACAGACCGTTAAAAACGCTTTGGAATAAGAGGGTTTTACTTTTCAGAAGCATTTCATAGCACGGTGAATCAGTTAACACAGCATTTTCAAGCAAGAATTCGTTTCGAAGCTTGTTAGCAGGGGGACAGGGGGTACGAGAATGATAGGACCACATAAATCAACGACTCCACAGCCCGCCCCATGATAATGTCTAAATCCGACTTCATCTAATTTTTGCACGAGGATACTTTGGGCAATTTTTTGCTGCTTGAGATTTGCGAATTTTGGCTTCGCCCGGCTTTATTTTGGCCCGGCCGTGTCAGTTTTATGGGGGTCTCTTTGTTGGTCTGACATCGGTGCTACCCTGGCGGTGGATTTCCAGCAGGCGCTCCAGCCCGGGTGAAGCACTGCCCTAATCTCTTTACCCGCACGACGGCTGTGTTTGTGGGGGTTTTTTTTTAGGAATGCGTGTGCACGCCCAATTTTCCCAAGTATGTATCAGTGTGCGTTCGGCTCGCCGAAAAGCATGCAACACCTTTTCATGTTCTATGGGTTTTTATGATCTCCCATGCACAGGGGAAACCTAGGCGATTCTGTGCAGAAGACTTGGGTACCTCTGTTGTTTATTTCAGAGAGGCCAGGGGTCATACCCTGTGCATCTAGACCAGTGGCCGAGGGGAATGCCCGTTTCCTCTCTGTGAAGCTGCAGGAGGAAGGAGTGGCCCGTCACCTTTACATTTCCTCCTAAGTAAATTTTCGGCTTGAGTATTATCAGGGTTTTGGGGGCATCCCCCGGCCGATTTCGGCAAATTGCAGAAAAGCCATTGCCTTGACCCTATATGGGCTGGGAACCCCAGTTATGATAATTCTTCTCCTGAGCAAGCACCCTTTTTTATGTGCCGAGGTTTCAGGAGGTAGATGTTTTCAGTGGGTGAGCCTGCGAAGACGGGACGGCTCCTTTGGAGTCTGTGGTAGACCACGTGCCCTTTTTCCTGGACGCGGTCTCAGTGCTCCCATGATAGCAACTACCTCGGGCTGTAGCGGGGAGGGTTGTCTTTTACCCTCATGGAATTGGGAATCCCTTGCTGCAAAGCGGCGCTGCAGTGGGGTCAAGGGATCGACCGACCCGTTGTGTAAAGTCAGGCCCCCCGGAGGGGTGAGGTTGAAGACCCTCGGGGGTTTTCTGCCTTGGGGTAGGCGTACAAATTCATTTTTTTTGTTGCCAGCCCAATGCCCGAAAAACTCTACGAGGTTTGTGCCCACGGGGGAGTTTCGACAAAGTCGGGTGTGGGGAGTCCATCCCCTTGGCCAGTAGGGGTTTTTGAGCTGAGGGGCGTATTAGCCCCCGGGTGTGTGAGACACCCAGGAGTTTTTTGAAAACGCTCGTTATCTTGTTTAGGCGTCGACTATTTGTGTCTTAGGTTTGTTTTCCTGGGACCCTGGATGCCCTTTTATAAAAATTGGGCTGCCGTTAGATAAATTCGTGGGGCCCAAGGGGAGAAGGTTTGTCTCCATAGGAGGTTGGGGGCCCTTCGCCCCTTGGGGCACCAGAAGGACCCTGGCGGTTGTTTTGGCGCCCAATCGGTTTTATTTTTTTTGATCCCAAAATCGAGCGAGGGAGGCAAGTTAAATGGGCCTGACAGTGTGTAGAATGATTTAGTACTCTGTGTCTGGCCCTTTGCGTCTTCCATCTTACCTCATGACAGACAGTCTTGCCTTTGTTCGGCAAGAGGACTGGCCTCCTGGGGGAAAGGAGGGGGTCCGGTTACCCTTTACCCCAAGGTACAGGTTTTCCTGAACCCACTCCAAGCCCATTCCGGTTTTCAGATTTGTCCCTTGAACTCTCTGTTCAAAGCCATGGCCTTGGTTTTGGGCTGCAGAGATCTTAGCCCTGCCGAAACACCCCTCGGATACCAACCAGAAACGTGGGTTTTTTTGGGCAGTGTGCTCCAGGGGAGATGATAGCAAGATCGTCTGCATAGGAGATGATTTTGCACCCCACTGGGGGTTATTTTGAGGATACAGGACTTAGTTTTTTAAAAAGGGGTGGACTGAGAACCCCCCCTGTGGCGTTCCATTTTAGTGGCTGTGTTGATAGGCCCTTTGGAAATTTTGATCGGCTGTTTTTCGTAAAGAGTCACCTATCCAAGCCAAGAGCTTACCTCGATTCCTTTTGGATCAGGCCCCCTGAATGGCAAGAGGATTTCCCAATTCGAAACCCTCCCCAGGTTAGGAAACTGCCACAGAGGGCCCCCGGTGTTTTTTGCTCAAGAGCGGGGTATGCTGTGCGCTGGCTAGCCCCGGGGAAACCCTGGAGGTGTTCGTTGGGGCCCCCCATTTTCCATTGGACCCGGGTTCAGTCCATCCTCTCGGCAGTCTGGCCCAGACAGGAGGAGGAGGGGGCGGGGTACTTCCCGGCTCCTTTTTTTGGGATGGGAACTATGGTACCTCCCCAGCTCGGGGGTAGAGTGGAAGTTTCCCAGACCGTTGAGAGTTGCAGGAATGCAAGTCACCTCCCAGTCCAGGCGGGGATGATGGGGTACGAGATCCCGTATCGCCCGGGGGAGTTGGACGGTTTTGGTGCATCCTTAGTTCCCCAGAGAAAAGATAAACGCGATTTAGGGGTTCGGTGCCCTTTCTCTGATGTAGCAAGTCTGTTGGTTGTAGGCTTCTTGTTTTGCCCTCATTTCGGTGGCAGACTGTCGTGCTCTTCTCGCGAGAACTCTTGCGCCAGTCTTTGGCCTTGCCGGGGGGTCGGGTGCGTGCATCTCGGGGTGAGCGGGGTAGCTCGCTTGCCCCGTTCCCATAGCTCTGGAGGGTGGTACGGTGAGAAAGACTCACACCTTTCCAGCCATTTTTTCCGCCTCACTTTTGGCATTTCCCTTTGGCATCCCACCGCTCCCTAGGAGGCTAGGTTGCGGGGGTTTTTTCCCTGGGAAATGTTTCGGCACTTTTGTTTACCTGGGTTGCCTCCCTAACTCGTCATTGAAGTCCCGGGGCGCCCTTTGACCCGGACCGGGTCGATTTTGGGTAGGTCAGTAGGCTGCCTCATCAAGGCATTTACAAGTCTGGCTTGTGCATTTCCCACATTTTCCCTCTGTGGGGTTCATTGCTTCTCGGGACAGCGGGCCAAGGCGCTTGGAACGCCCCCAGTTGGCCTTGTCGTTTTCCATTTTTGGATTGGGTCGTGGTTTTTTCGGGGGGGCACTATCCATGAGGGTTTTTATAGTGCCATAAGGTCATAGGGACGGCCCATCGACACGCCAGCCAATCCTCCCCACCAGAGTGCAGTGGCCAGGGTGAGGTCTAGGCCCCCTCCTTCAATGCGTGGCTCCTGGTTTTGAGGAGAGCGATCTGGGGGAATGTTGAGACGTTGGCTAGTGACGGCCACCCGCATCCGATACCCTCAGGGAGCAGGATGGGTGGTGTGCATTAAAGTTCCCCCTTGAACTGGGTCGTGTGCTGCGGAAGCACAACCGGGCTGATGTCTAAGCTACTAATTTGGGGCCCTGCGTACACTTTGTACAATTTCAGGGGCCCCCGGCCGTTGAATCTCGACGGCAAGAGTTTCAACATCTTTCCACAGTGGGTGCATCGGCTTTTGCGGAGCAGGGAATTGTTCCTTCACCGGGCATCGGGCCCTTTTTCCATCGGAAGTGGCAGCGCGTAGACGTAAACCCCGAGAAGGAACACTTCCGCTATAATGTCTCCTGGAGATGACGATGTCAATGCCCCCTTACGCACTATTGCTGGAGGATGGCCCCCTTTGAGGAGAAGCCACAGATGTTCCACGCAGAAAATTAGTTTGCGTGTCAGATGTTATAATTATATTTACATCAGAGACATCTCACTGGGTTGACGGCGGAGTTGACAACCCTTTGTGAGATCTCATGCTTAGGACTCTTTTCGGCTGTCAGGTATCCGGATCCACTGGGGGGGGAGAGCCTTTTGGTAGCTCTGACTTTTCGTTTTTGGTTTTTCCCGGGGCAGGCTGTTTCGTGCATTGGCTGGCCCTTGCCGGGGAGGTCGCTTCTTCTGATTGGTTTTGGGCAAAATCACCCCTGGTTAGGCTCTGCCTTGGGGGCATACCTGGCAGGTTCGTGGGGATACCCGGCTTGGAGAGGGGGGGGGAGTCCGACTGGGTGGGGGAGAGGTTTGGGCTGATTGGCCTTCCATTTTCCTTCCCCTTTTATGTTTTTCCGGGTCTTTTTAAGATCGTCAGGCAACACTGAGTATCCCCTCTTCTGGTCCGGGGGGATATCCCACGCGTGACCCCCCATGATCAGGACGACATGCCCCCCTCGTCGAAAAACATGTTTCGGGTCTGGGGGGGACCGGGGGGTTGTTGGAACCTTTTTCCCTGTGGTTTCCCTGCACTTGTTATTGGGGGAACCCCTGATTGTGGGGAGATCTCCGGTTTCGGGGGGGGGGGCAGCTTCCTTCCTTTAGGAGGTCGGAACCCTTTTTGTTTTGTTCCCCCCCCAGACGAGGTCCCTGGGGGGGGGAACAAAGTTGGTGCTTTTAGAAACCTTTTCCTTTTGAGGGCCCCCTCTTTCCGACAGAGCAAGCCAGGCCCAGGCGTGATCCTCTTGGACAGTTAGGCTTTTGGGGTTTTGGCCCTTCTTTCTTCTTTATGTCCCTTTGATGCAACCTCAGTATTTGTCCCTTGCTAAGACACCACTTTTTGGCTTGGCGTACAGTACCCTGGTGGTGTCGACTTCGGCACTTGAAACCGAAGTGGTTCAGGCACATAAGTGCTTAGGTTGAGGTACCCCAGTTCCCCAGATAAAGGGGTTGGAGTTGGGGTACCTTTTCATGGTCCCCAGGACTTGCCGGTTTTGGGTTTTCCCCCTTCGAAAATCGGAAGCCCCAGACCTGTGGGTTTGTGTTTATCACCTCCACATCGATGAGACTGAGAACCCAAGTAGCAATCTTGACTTTTTCCTCGGGGTTCAGTGGCAAAGGGGCCCCACTTCCCCCCAATTTTTTAACTCCTTGTCCCCTGCAGGAAACAAAGGGGGTTTGATCTTGGGACGATGTCATGCCTGATCCGCGCAACCGGTTTGACAGCCGGTTTTTGCGCTGGCTTCCAAGCCCTTACCATTGGTGGGCTTTGTCGAACCCTTCGGGTTAAGGGGGACCTTAAATTGCGGGAAACGCCTTTGGGGCCCAGATCGCCATCGAGTCGGACCCGGGCCCCTGGGCCCTTTTCGGTCCCCCCTTTCGGTTTTGGGGGTGCTCGTGGGGGCACCAGCTTTTTCGGCTTTTTCGGATTGGTGCCCCCTGATTCAGTCAGTGGGTCGTCTGGGGGGGGCCAGAGCCCTTCCCTGGTCTGGGTGCGGGCCCGGGGGGCCAGCACGAGAGTCCATCTGTTGGAAAATCTGGGGAAGACGTTTGTAATGAGTTTGTCTTGCCCGCCATTTGGCAGCAGGTGACATTTATCCTGCCCCGGGGTTTTTTTTGCCCCCCGGGGGCAGAAGCTTCAGGGGGGCTCCGGGGTTGGGCTTGCACGGGTGTCAACAGTAAGTTGTTGTGGGGGGTTTTATTGATTTTTTGTACTTGGCGTGGGCATTCACTCACGCCCCCACCCACCACGGAGTCCAACAAGGGGAAACTGGTGCTAGAAACCCAAAGTCTAACAGCAACGGGGGGATGGTTTAATTACGACCAATTACGATTGCATGGGGAAAACGGACGGGGGGTACCAACGGCAGCATGACTGCTTGACCCCAGCCTCCCAGGGAGACCCGCCCATTTACCCGACCGGGGCCCGGGTCAGGCCGCCTGTTTGCCAGAATAGAGGACCAAAGAGGGTGTTGCTAGCCGAGGGCGTACTCGTGACGGCATCGCTCAACCTCAGGACCCCGTCTCCCAGCTCACAAGGGGGCCCCGACGGCAAAACGGGGAGGTGTAAACTTGGGGTATCCCCGAGGGGGTGCCCCTTCAACCTACAGGACATCATTGCTGGGGCACTTTTGCTCCACCCCCCAGGAGGAAGGGAGCTCTTTCACTTTCCAGGCAGTTCCCCTCCCTCCCCGGGGGGACTGTACCCTTTTTCAAAGTAATCCCTCTTTTCTTGAAACGCCAAAGGTTTTTCACCTATTTAGAAAAAAAGGGGGGGCCTGCACGTTCCTGTCAGTTCCTTTCCCTTGAAAAAAAGCGGCCCCAGACTGTTTCACCACAGTGAGGGAGAGAAATTAACATTTTTTTCCCGGAGGTTCCCATGGGGCAGGACGGTTTTTGGGGGGAACCCCCTTCTCTCTGAAAATCCAAAAGGTTTCACTCAGTGAGAGAAGGGGGGTCTGTACCCGTTCCAGTAAGCCCTTTGTCCCCCGGAAACAGCCAACCACGACTGTTTTCCTCCAGTAGGGGGAGGGGCTGACTTTTTTCCAGGCAGTTCTTTTGGAGGGTGAGTTTAACGTGAATCCCTTTCTCTCTGAAACACCCCAAAGTTTCACCCCAGTGAGGGGAGAGGGGACCTTACCTGTTCCAGTAAATTTCCCTTTATCCCCTGAAAAATCAACCACAGACTATTTTATCACAGTGAGGGGAGAAAAAATAAAAAATTTTACCAGGACTTCCCATACGGGAAATTGTGTTCTGTCTAGCGCTGATTAGACAGAACTGGTGAAGGCCTGACAAGGGGGTCACCTTTCCTATCGCCCCCATTCAAAAAAAGAGTGGCAGTTCCCGATGGTCTGCCAGACCAACCCCAACAAAAAAAATGGCAACTCTATGCACACCGTAAGGGAGGCTTCAAGGCCCCCCAGACACACCCTCCCCTGGGGAGGTAAAAGGGTTTCCCCGTCCGGCACGCGCCCCAAGTGGGGTCCCGTCACCAGAAGGGTGCACAGAGTCATCTAAGCCGAAAATTCGCATAGGAAAGAGGGCTAGTAGGGCACGAACTAATGCAAACAAGCATCGTGGGATTAAAAAAATGGGGGGCGCGCACCCCTCCCGGTAAAAAGGGAAGAGCCGAGGCCCAGATTGCTGGGACCGGGGGGCGGTGCATCTCTTTTAAAAGCCCGTGCAAAAGCCACAGATCGAGGATCATGGCAAGTAACTTCTTGCGTTTCTCGGCTCCACCCCTGCCCCCGTCCCCCACCTTTTCCCGGGAACGATCATCCCCCCTCTTGAACGTCCCAACAAGGACCGATTCACCGCAGGGAGAGGGGAGGAGCCTGTTCCTCGGCTCTCTGAAGCTCCTTCTGTCGACTTGGTCAAGATTGATGTGTCATTTTAAACTGGGCCGCAGATACATTAGCATTCTTGGGAATAATCGTGCTGACAGTGGGAGAAAATTTGGAAAAATTTTGCCCGTGCAGGACCCATGAGAAAAATGGGGATATGAAGCAAGATCCCCCGGCACTTACCGGGGTGATCTTAAGGGAAAAGGTACCAGGTCATTTCCGACAACGGAGAGAGAGGGACGAATCGAAGAGGATAGATGAAAAGGTCCCCCCTCTTCCCGGGGGGGGTCGTCCTTTATTGGACGATCAGAGAGGGGGGATGACGGTTCCGGCAAGGGTGGCGGCGGGGCGCAGGGGTGGGGGCCCAGCAACGCCAAGAGATTTGCAGATGCCATGACCCCGATCATGTGGGTCTTGCACGGGCATATTAAAGAGATGACCGCGCCCCGGGCCCATGCAATCTCGGCTCGGGTCTCCCCGTTCCGGACGGTGACGCGCCCCCCATGTTTTATGCCCCGATGCTATGGTTGAGTAGCTTCGTGCCCTACTAGCTATCTTTCCCATGCGAATTTTCGGCATTAGGATGATTGTGCAACCTTCTGGTGAAAGGGCCCCATCTTGGGGGCGTGTCGGCGTGGGGACCTTTACCTCCCGCAGGGGAGGGTGTGTTGGGGGGGCCTTCCCCCGCCTTACGGGTGCTAGAGTTGCCATTTTTTTAGGGGTGGGCGAGACACTGAGACTGCCACTCTTTTCTTTCGAATAGGGCGATGGCAGGTAGACCCCTTGTCAGGGGTTCAGCCGGTTCTGTTAATAGCAGCGTAGAAGAACATCAAGTTCCGTGATAGGAAGTACCGGGTAAAAGTTACTTTCTCCCCCCCCATCGATGAAAAAGTCTGTGATTTTACTATTAGAGGGGGAAGGAACTTATGGAACAGGACAGGTCCCCTATCCACGGGGGTGAAACTTGGGTGTTTTAGAGAGAAGAGGGATTCCGTTAAAAATCACCCTGCAAAAGAATCCCTGGAAAAAAATCAGCTCCTCCCTCACTGGATGGAAAAAGTCTGTGGTTGGGGTTTCAGAGGGGCGAAGGAATACTGGAACAGGTACAGAACCCCCCTTCTCTCACGAGGCGAAACATTCTTTGGGGTTTCAGAGAGAAGAGGGACCCCCTAAAAACCGTCCCGCATAGGAACTCCCGGAAAAATGTTATTTCTTCCCCATGTGGGAAAAAGTCTGTGGCCCCGCTGTTATCAGAGGGAGAAGGAACTGACAGGAACGGGCAGGGCCCCCCTTTTTCAATGAGGTGAAACAACCTTTGGGGTTTCAGAGAAAAGGGGGGCCACTTTGAAAAAGGGGACAGGCCCCCCCGAGGAGCGGAGAGGGGAAATGCTGGAAAAAGGAAAGAGCTCCCCTTCCCCACTAGGAGGAGCAGAATGTTCCCAGCAATGAGTCCGTGGTGAAGGGCATCCCCTGGGATATCCCAAAAGGGGGAACTACCCACGGTTTTCCGTGCGTGGGCCCTTTTGGAGCGGGAGACGGGGGTCCCGGAGGGGTTTAGCGATGCGGCGGGGTACGCCTGCGGCTAGCAACACGCCTCTTTTGGGCCTCTATTCGGGCAAGACAGGCGGCGATCCAGGCCCGGTCAGGTCAAACGGCTGGTCTCCCCCGGGAGGCTAGGGGAAGCAGTCATGCTGCCCTTTGGGACCCCCACCGTCCGTGTGTACCAGGCAATCGGTAATGGCTGCGATATTCATCATCACCCCTGGTTTAGACATGGTTCTAGCATCAGCTTCCTTTTTGGATCGTGGTGGGTGGGGCGTGGTGAATGAACCCCCCCCCCAAGTACATGGAAAAAACTAATAAAAATCCCCAAAGAAAACCCATGCTGAGACCCATGCAAGGCCCCGACCACGGGAGCACCCCGAAGTTACGTCCTGGGTGGCAAAAAAAAACCCCCAGCAAGGATGACATGTCATGCCTGTCCAAGATGGCGGGCAAAACAAATAAATCATGTCAAAAAATGTCTGTCCACCCGATTGTCCAACAGAGGGGCTCTCGGTGCCCCTCCAGGCCCCCAACCCCGCCAGGGAAAGGGCTCTGGCCCCCTCAGACGACCCCATGAATGAATCAGGGCACCAGCGAACCCGCCGAAAAGTGGGGCTCCATGAGCAAGCCCCAAAGCCGAAAGGGCGGACCGAAAAAGGCCGAGGCCGGAGTCGACTCGATGGGAGTTGGACCCCCCAACGTTCCCCCAAAATAAGGGCCCGTACAACCCGAAGCTTCGACAATGCCTACCAAAGGTTAAGGGCATTGGAGAGCCCGCGCAAAAACGGTGTGATCCGGGTTGCGCGAGATCAGGCATGTCATCGGCCAAAGATCAAGCCCCCCTTTGTTTTCCGCAGGGGACAAAGGAGTTAAAGATGGGAGGAAGGTGAGCCTCTCGCCCCTGAATCCCGAGGAGAGAGAGTAAAATGGTGTATTGGTTTCCCTCTCATACGATGTGGAGGTGATAACATCACCCCCACAGGTCGGAGGCTTCCCCATTGCGAAGGGAAGACCCAACCCGGAAGTCCTGGTGACATGAAAAACCCCCGTCCACCTTGATCTGGGTAACTGGGGACCACAAACCTACGCCTTATGTCCGAACCCCTTCGGTGTTTCAAGTGAGAAGTACGGACACCCCCAGGCTAACTTACAGCAAGCCAAAAAAGTGGTGTCTGTAGCAAGGCAACAATACCGAGGGTGAACAAGGCACATAAAGTAGAAAAAAAGGACACAAAAAGCCAAATGTCCCAATGTGCCCAAAAGGCACACGCTGGAGCCGGCTGCTCTGAGGAAAAAGGGGGGCCTCAAACGGCAAGAGGTGAAGAAACGACCAGACTTTTTCCCGCCCCCCCCGGGACCTACGTTGGGGAGGAACCCAAAAACGAAAAGGGTTTCCCCACCCCCTAAGAGGAAGGAAGGCCCCCCCCCGAAAGGGGATCTCCCACAATCAGGAGTTCCCAAGTAAAAAAAGTGCAGAGGAACCCCCGGAAGAAGGTTCCAACAAACACCACACGGGGCCCCCAGACCCCGAAGACATGTTTTTGACGAGGGGGACAGCGATCCCGACCTGTGTGGCACAGCAGTGGGAGATCCTGTCCCGGACCGAGGAAAAGGGGATAAGGCAGTCATGTTGCCATGACGACTTAAACAGACCGTGAAAAGCAAAAAGGGGAAAGGAGATGGGGAAGGCCAAAAACCAATCCTCTCCCTCAACCCAGGCAGACTCCCTCCCCTCTCCAAGCCCGGCATGCCCTCACAGGCGAGCCTAGCCGGCTAGCCCCCACAGGAGAGCCAAGCCAGGCTATGCCCCCACAGGCGAGCCTAACCCGGCTGATTAGGCCACAAGCCGAAACAGAAGAATGAGCCTGCCCAGGGAAGGGAGCCAAGCCAGAAAAAAGCCTGCCGAGAAAAAAACCAAAGACGAAAAGCAGAGCTACCAAAGGTCTCCACCCACCAGTGGATCCCGGGGTAGCCCGACACCGAAAAAGGAGCCCAAGAGTGAGGATCTCACATGGAGTTGTCAGACTCCGACGTCAATCAAATACGACGATGTCTACACATGATGTAACGATCAATTAGTACATCGTGGCACGCAATCTAAGTATTCTGCAGTGGACATCTGTGTCTTCTCTCAAGAGTGGCCATCCCTCCCACTCAATATGCGTCACGGAGCATTGGCATCGTCATGCTCCAGAGACTATCAGCGAACCTGTCGCTTCTCCGGGTATCACGGGCTACGCGCTGCATGTTCCGATGGCAAAAGGAGGGCTGGATGACCCTGGTCAAAGCAAACAATTCCTGCTCCGCAATAGCCGTGCACCCGCATGGGAGATGTTTGAATCTTTTGCGTCGAGATTTCACTGGCCGGGGGGCCCCTGAAATTGTAGCAATGTGTTACAGCCGGCCACACTGTAGTAGCTTAGACACTCAGCCAAGTAATTCGCTTCCCGCAGCACACGACCGAGTGATCATAGGGGGAGACTTCCAATGCCACCACCCCATCCTGGCTCCTGCAGGGCACCGGGATGCTGCTGGCTATCACATAGCCAACGTGCTTGAGACATTCCCCTAGATCGCTCTCCTCACAGCCAGGAGCCAACGCATGTCAGAGGAGGGGTTCCTAGACCTCACCCTGGCCCCTGCGACTCTGGTGGAGAGGATTGGCTGCGTGTCATGAGAACGTCACTAGTGACCATTATGGGCACTATAACACACCTCATGGAAGTGGCCCAGCCGAATACCACGACCAACTGGCAGGCGTTTCCAGAGCGCCTTGGCCGCCTGTCCCCCCCCCCCCCCCCCCTGAGAAGCAATGAACCACACAAAGCGAAAATGTGGAAAGTGCTACAAGCCAGACTTGTAAATGCATTGATGAGCAGCCTCGATGACGCTACCCAAAACTTCGGCCTTGGGTCGGTAGGCACAAGGACGCCTGGGTACTTCAATGACGAATAGGAGGTCACCACAGGGTAATATGTGCCGAAAACATTTCCGAAGGCAAAGAACCCCCGACAACCTAGCCCTCCTAAGGGAGGCTGACCCCCCCCCACCCCCCCCCCCCCCCCCCCCCCCCCCCCCCTCAGGAATGCCAAGGAAACCTGCCAGCAGAGTGGATGCAGGAAAAGTGGCTGGAATGGGGTGAGTCCTCGATCACATTCCACCCTCTCAGAGCTTATGGCAACGGGTCAGCGGCCACAGCCGCTCAGCCCCAGATGCACGCACCACGACCTCCCAGTCAGAGGCCAACAGAACTGGCGCAAGAGTTCTCTGCGAGAACGAGTAGCGACAGCCTGCCTGCCTGAACTGAGGGCAAGACAAGAACCCTACACCAGACAGACTTGCTCAATCAGAGAAAGGGCAGCCGAACCCGATAACTCAGACGTTATCTTTTCTCTGAGGGACTAATGATGCATACAACCAGTGCAACACAGCCCCGTCGCTGACAGAAAATCTCGTACCCCATCCTTTCCCGCCTGGGACTGGTAGGTGAGCTTGCTTCCTGCAACTCATACAAGTTCCTGGAAATTTCCACTCTACCCCGAGCTGGAAGATGGCTACCATAGTTCCCATCCCTAAACCAAGGAGCCGGGGAAGTACCCCGCCCCATCTCTCTCCTCAGCTGTCCTTACAAGACTGGCCGAGAGGATGTACTGACCGGCTCCGATGGAAATAGGACCCCCACACGAACACCTCCAGTCGGGTTTCACCAGGGGCATGAGCACAGCGCACGCATAGCCACGCCTCCATTGAGCACAATAACACGGGCACATCTGTGGTAGTATCCTTGGCCTGGAGAAGGCTTTTCGAATTGGCAAGTCCTCTTTTTGCCTTCAGTAGAGCCTGATCCAAAAGGAATCAGAGG
This sequence comes from Penaeus monodon, assembly GCF_015228065.2. Classification (NCBI taxonomy): domain Eukaryota; kingdom Metazoa; phylum Arthropoda; class Malacostraca; order Decapoda; family Penaeidae; genus Penaeus; species Penaeus monodon. Next base: position 10,636,087 of record NC_051396.1, on the reverse strand, counting down.
TAAGCTCTTGGCGTTGGATAGGTGACTACTTTATGCATAGAACAGCCAGAGTCAAAGTTCCAAGTCATCTATCACAGCACATGCCACTAAAAAATGAACGCCACAGGGTGGGGTTTTCTCAGCCCAGCTCTTTTTAACACATTAATGTCCTGTATCCTCAACATAAACCCCCCAGTGGGGTGCAAGATCATTCTCCTATGCAAACGATCTCGCTATCACCTCCACTGGACCACACGGGGGGGGGGCCATAAACAAAGCCCAGCGTTGTCTGGACCTGGTATCCGAGGAGTGTTGCAGACAGGCCTAAGATCCTCTGCAGCCAATCCCAAAGCCATGGCTCTGATAAGAGAGTTCAAGGCACAAGTCTGAAAATCCCAGGGAATGACTTGGAGTGGGTTTCAGGACTACCTCTACTTTTGGTTAAGGATAGACCGGACCTCTCCTTCCGCAAGGAGGTCCAGCACCTGCTTTGACCGAACTAAGGCAAGACTGTCTGTCATGAGAGGCATGAGTTGGAAGACGCATAGGGCCAGACATAGAGAACTAAGATCTTCTATGACATGCTGTCAGGCCCATTGTAGACTATGCCTCCCTCGCTCTGATTTTGGCATAAGAGAACATATAAAGACCGACTGGAGACAGTCCAAAACGAAGCCCGCCGGGTCATGCTGGTGCCCAAGGTGTGCGAAGGTCCTCACCTCCTACTGGAGGCAAACCTTCTCCCCTTGCTTCACAAATTGATCTAACGCAGCACAATTCCTTATCAAAGGTCATCCAGGCTCCCAGGAACACAAGCCTAAGACATAAATAGCAGACGCCTAGAACAAGACCGAGCTTGTTTGCAAACAACTCCCTGGCTGCTCACACAGCCAGGTGTTAATACGCCATCAAGCTCAACAGAACCGCTACTGGCTCAAGGGCAATTGACTCCCCCACACACTGAATTTGTCCGAGCTCCGTGTGGGCACAAACACTCAATAAGTTCTCGGTCATGAGACTGGCAAGCAAAAAGAACGAAAAATTGTATGCCTAGCCTAAAGGCAGAAACCCTAGGGTCATTGCAACCATCACCCCGCTGGGGTAGGCAGAACATATTACACGGATTGATCGGTCGATCCCTTGACCCACACTGCAGGCGCCGGCTTCGCACAAGGGATGCCACCAAATGCCTGAGGGTAACAGACAACGCCTCCTCGCTACAGGCAGAGGCACTTGCTATCATGGGAGCAACTGAGCCACACTCTGTGAGGGAAGGACCGTTGGTCATACACACAGACTCCAAAGGACCTCGACTTGTTTTTGCAGCAGCGCTCACCCCTGACAATATCTACCTTCGACTACCATCCTCACACTGGCACAGAGGATTCTTGCACAGGGTTAGAGAAATTATCATAAACTGGGGTTCCCAGCCCACATAGGGATCAGAGGCATGAGCTTGCTGACAGATTAGCCTAAATCCGGCCGGGTATGCCCCCAAATCCATGATAATACATCAGACCAATTACTTAGGAAGGAAGGTACGGTGACGGGCCAACCCTTCCTCCTGCAGCTTCACATAAGGGGGGGGAGGAAACAGATCCTCCCCCTCGGCCGTACTCCATGCCACAGGCTATGAACACTGGCACTCTCTGAAATAAACAACAGAGGTACGAAGTCATTCGGCACAGAATTGCGCCCTAGGTTTACCACTGTGCATGGCCCAGATTATACAAACCATAGAACGTGAGAGAGGTGTTGCATGCTTGCCGGCGGAGCCGAAGCCACACTTGTAACATTACTTATAGAAGACCAAAGCCCGCAAACACAGCCGTCATGCTGGTAAAGAGATTTTATGCGAGATGCTTACACAACGGCTGATAGGAGCGCCTGTCCTGGCATCCCACCGCCAGGTAAGCACTGAGTGGTCAGACAAAACCAATGAGACAGCATAAAAAGCTGACACAGGCCGGGCCATAAGTGAAAGGCCCGGGCGAAGGGCCAGAACAAATCTCAAGCAGCAGCAGCCCGATCCTCCAGCAGAAACAGACAACAGCAGCAGCACCCTAAGTACTGCCCAGTCCTTAGCTGACTGGGGAGCCTGCCGACTCCCCCGTTGATCTCCAACTTCACCACCAACACCTAGCTATACCTGTGGACCCTCACACCCACAATAAATACTCCCCAAAGAGATAAGACACCAGTAACCTAAAATAAAAGATGACCAACTACTTTTTCCCTATGTTTGGGCATATTTAGGGTATGTTTGGGGGGTGTCTTTTAGCAATAGCATGCCATTTTACGACTGTAACTTCCCAAAAGCAGTTTTTCCACACAACACCACAACAACATATACACACAAAATAACGATCTAAACCCGGGTTTCAGTGCGCAACAAGCCAAAGGCCTCGTTGTGGATTTAAAGACCTTTTCATATGCCCCTTTTCACTGTGGAAGGTACATGGAAAAATTTAAGGTCTTATGAGAAAATCAACTTGATTATCTATACTGAAACGGTTTATAATCTTTTTTTATTTTGTAAAAGAAAGACAAGCATTGCTTCGAAGGACCGTTAAAAATCCACACAGGATAGAAGAAATATTCCCCATTATTAGGTAATACCCCAGGGATGCAAAACGCAGAAATTAAATTGATAAGGGGAAAAGGGGGTCTGATCCCCTTTTCCTGCTCTGCCGCCTTCCCTGTCCTCTAGCTTCCCGAACTGCCCCTGCTCCTTCAGGCGTTCACGTCTCCCTATTAATTCATATATATAAATAAAATATATATATATTTTATATATATTTAATATATATATAATATATTATGGTATGGTAAAGGGATGGATGAGAATGAATATCTTCAAATACATCTTCGAAAAAAGGTATTTCGATTGTTCTTCGTCAGAAAAACATACATCAAAGAAATTACGGGCTATATATATCAACGGAGCTGACGAAACCCGCAACTTTGACCTCCCACCGTTATTTTATAAATTTTTTTGTATAATTGTTTTTTTTGGATAGTTTTTTAAAACCCGCCCCATGCTGTTTTGAAATTATTCTGCGTCTGATATATGCTGTTTCCATAATTTTTTTTTTTTGTTTTTTCAGTCCCCCCATAGACATTTTGCCTCCTTCCAGTTCGGGTTTAAAGTCCACTTCATCTCATGTACCCCATGGCTTTTTAATCCTGTGGGGGACGACGTCACTCGATTTCGCTGATCCTGGTGCTGAGACCGGCCTGTTTCTCCAAAGTATGCTGTATCACATTGTGCAGGGTACGATTAAAAACCCCGTTGAGTTGTTTTTGGGGCTGCTTCCTGTCTCGTATTATCTGTTTTTTTTTCCCCAGATTGCTGGCGATTGTCACTGTCTTCGGGTATCTCGATCGCCTGGGGAAAAGGTACATGGCGGGATTTGAAAGATTAAGAAAGGGTACAGGGGCTGATCTTTTGATATGTCTCCGCTTCTATCGAGGTTTGAGGAAATGGCCTATTTTTCTCTTAGGAAGCCTACAAATACGATGTTGTATCCATTATTACTCCACCCCCAGAACAAAAAACTGGTGTTGTAATTTGGCCCCCTTCGTAAAGGGAGGGATCTGTACCCCGATTTCTTGAGGTAGGTACCTATGTTTAATTCTTTCATGAAACCAGAGGCTTCCCTAAACCCCCGAAGAAGGCGAAAACATACTCGCAAGGTCAGACCCTGCACCCTCTTCTAAAAAGCTCTCATATTACCCCACAATAGCTTCCCAGGGGACCACAGATACTTCGGCAAGACGTGAGAATCCCAGCACATCCTGGGGAAAAGGGACCTTGTGGAAACGGCCAGTTGGCCCTATAGCCTAAGTTGGGGATCAGTCCCGTACTAGTCCACGGTGCAATCGCTGGTTAACATAGTCTTTTTCACTTACCCCATGGTCCGATGCAAAGGGTCTGTTCAAAAAGGGATCAAAAGAAATTCCAAAACACGAGATGCTCCAGGTTCACTCCGTATAGTAAAACTGGGAGTATCAGGGGCCCTTTAAGACAAGTTTGGGCTTCGCACGGTCCGGGATCTCCAAATCTCTTTTGGAGATTTTATGCCCCCTCTGCCAGCCATCTTCTACTGCCCTTTGGGATATAAAACTCTCTGTGACCTCGATGTTCTCACCAAAAGCTGTACCAAATGAACGAATTTTTAGCAGGCCGCCAAATCCTGGATATTGGTCTTTGGGCCAGGGACCTCTAGCCCCAGGGGGTTTGCTTCGTTGCAAAAGCATCACTAGGGAGCACAGAGGGTTTATATAGAATACAACATCATCAGCAAAATAAGGTCTTTAAATTGATATTGCCCAGAGTTG
>NC_051396.1:10626041-10631667 GCF_015228065.2 Penaeus monodon | reverse complement strand
ATCTTATATAAATACACACACACACACACACACACACACACACACAACACACACACACACACACACCACACACACACACACACACACACACACACACACACACACACACACACACACACACACACACACACACACACACATACATACACACACATATACATACTACGGAAAACGAAAATAGTTCTACTATTCACAGGCACTGCTGTGAGGAAATAAGTAGACGATGCATTGGTATTAAATTAAATGATTGATAAATGGAGGAAGAGCGATTTGTCCCTGAAAATTTCCAATGCTCACAGGACGCCGCAGATCTCCCCAAGCTCATGGCTCTCAGAAAATCTCTCTGGAACTCGACGCCAGGAAGTTCAGAGCTCATGGCACCCAGGAACGTCTCCCAGGCACCTGCGGCCATAAAAAAAACTGCCAAAGACATGACGCCAGAACCTCGCGAGCGTAGCACCAGGCGCCCCCCAAAACCTCCCGAGAACATGGCACCAAGAGTCTGCCGGGCACATGACGTAAGCTAAGCCACTCCTCACCCATCTGTGCGTTATGCCTCACATGATGTCGCGGATCACGTGACTCCCAACTGCCTCCAACACACCATTAGGCGCGAGAGTCTTCATCCGCTTAGTGCTCTCTCTCTCTCTCTCCCTCGGTTGTTTGGCGACGCACCGCGCGTTACGCCAGGTCCGTCGAGTGCCGGAACCAGCAGTCAAGTTGTCGTATTGGGTTGGTGTTAACGGAGATATAAAGGGGGATTGATTGGTCTGATGCGAAAAGAGTGTGTGGGGAAAAGAAGTGGCGGGAAGAACGGTAAAGATTTGGAAATAGAGGGAGAATTCGTAAGTAAGCGGCGCGCGTGCCCAGAGACGGGCGATGAACCGGCGGACGAAGCCCTAAAATTTGACAACGGAAGCCTTATCTGCAGACGGTCCAGGCGGCCTACGAGGCGAGTCTAGGACCATAGCCGCTGCGAAGGAAACGGCCGACGTCGTCTCCCCCGGCCGCGCCCGAGTCCGCGGCGGCGATTGCAAGCGAAGCGGAGACCCGGCGGCGTCGGGGGCTCGAGGGCGGAGGGGAGCGCCAGGCTTCTGAAGGTAAGCCTGAGAAACCGGCGTCCTCGGTCTCTTGTGGGCTGGTTGGGCGGTCTCGGGGCGGGGAGGAGGGGCGGGGAGGATGTCAGTGATGTCGGATCTTCTTTGCTGTTCATGTCTGTGAAGTGCGTAGCGGAGCGACGTAAACGCAGACGGGAAGGTGTGGAAGGTGATTCAAGTGTTCTTGGGTTTTTATTTATTTATTTTTTTATTTATTATTTTTTTTATTTATTTATTATTATTTTTTTTTTTGAGAGGATGAGTTTTATTTTTGCGTCAGGCTTTCTGACAGGAAATTATTATATTTTGTGCGTTCTTTCTGTTAGGCCTGTTTGTGTTAATTATATACTATAGTATTTTCACCGTTTGAAGTTAAAGATTCTCTCTCTCTATCTCTCGCATCTCCACTTGCTCTCATTCTCGGTCTTCCCACTCCTTTACTCTTCTCTCTCTCCACGTCTCTTCTCTCCTCTCTCTACATCTCATCTCACGTCACTCCTCCCTCTCTACTCCTCTCTCTCTCCTCTCTTCTTCTCTCTCATCTCTCCTCTCTCTCTACTCTCTTCTCTCCCTCTCTCTCTCTCTCATCTCTCTCTTTCTCTCTCTCTCTCTCTACTCTCGTCGCTCTCTCTCTCTCCTCTCTCCTCTTCTCTCTCTTCTCAAGTCCGTCTCTCTCTCTCTTCTCGCTCTCTTCCTCTCTGCGTCTCTCTCTCTCTATCTCATCTCTCTCTCTCGCTCTCTCTCTTACTTGTATTCCCTTGCTTTCTCTCAGCCCTCATGTCTTCTTGGGTCTTTCAACTGCCTACTCTATCTTCTCTCCTTCTCTCTCTCTCTGTCTCTCTCTCTCTCTCTCCTCCTCTCTCTCTCTCTCATCCTTTTCTTTTTTCTCCTCCTACTCCTCTCTCCTCTCCTCCTCTTCCTCTCTCCCTCTCTCCTCTCCCTTTCTCCCTCTCTCGTTTCTCGTCTCTCCTCTATTCTCTTTCCTCTCCTTCTCTTCCTCTCTTTCTCTCTCTCACTCTCTCCTCTCCCCTCTCCCCTCTCCCCTCTCCCCTCTCCTCTCCGCTCCCTCTATCCCTCTATTCCTCTACATGTGTGTTGTTTTGTGTGTGTGTGTGTGGGTGTGTGTGTGTGTGTTGTGTGTGTGTGTGTGTGTGTATGCGCGCGCGCGGGCGTTCACATATCCTTATATGTTCTTGTTTATATCCATCTGTATATTTATCTTTTTTTCTTCTGGTACGTGTTTGTAGATTCCAGTCGCGAGGTTTTCAGATTTCAGACTCAATTTTCTGGCTGTCATCCCAATGCAGAGGCGAAATTTTCAAAGGCTGGAGAGGGGAGGCTGGGTGTATGGGGGTGTGGGAGAACGGTCCGGAGAGCTGGGGGGGAGGGGTTGGGGGAGGGGTAGGGGGGGGTGACGGATCTCGAATGAGGCGTTGAGCTGGAGCTTCAGTCGATCTCTCGTTCCGTGTTATTGATGTTGTTGTTTGTTGTTGTTTGTTGATGCTGTGGTTCGTCGTTGTTGTCATTGTTATTGTTACTGTTGATTTTGTTGCTACTGCTGCTGTTGGTTATTAGTATTAGTGATATGTTGTTATCGCTATCATTACCATAATCATCTTTATCAATGTATGTCATCGGTGCATGTATCATTAATGTTGATGCGTATAAATCATCGTCATGAAGGTGAGAGAGACAGACAGACAGACAGACAGACCGATAGATAGATAGATAGTTTGAGATTGAGATTGAGATTGAGATTGACAGAGAGGAAGAGCGGTAGAAGTAGCGATAAAAATAAAGGGGAAATGAGGAGGAAGAGGTAAAGAAGGAGAGCAGGACCTTCCGAGGAAACAGACAGAAGACATAAATGGGAGAAAAAAAAGAGAAGAAAGAGAAAGCAAATAAACTAATAAATAAACAGAGACAGAGACAGAGACAGAGACAGAGACAGAGACAGAGACAGAGACAGAGACAGAGACAGAGACAGAGACAGAGACAGAGACAGAGACAGAGACAGAGACAGAGAGAGAGAGAGAGAGAGAGAGAGAGAGAGAGAGAGAGAGAGAGAGAGAGAGGCAGGCAGTGGAAGTAATTTTGTATTCCTCAAGGTAGCCGGTAAGGAGGTCGTGGGACAGCCGTTAGCCCGAGCGTGCGTGGGGTCGTGAAGGCCTCATCAAGCACGGCCAAGTGGGCTGCCTGCTCGACCCGAACCTAATCCAGGCCTTAATTGAATGACCCGCTAGAAATCACCTTCCCATCCCCCTCCCCCCCACGCACACACCCTCCACCCCTTCCCCCTTTTCGTCTCTCTCTCTCTCTCTCTCTCTCTCTCTCCTCTTTCCTTTCTCCTCTGTCCGCTCTCCCTTCTCCTTTCTCCATTCTTCTCTCTTCTTTCCCCTCCTGTTTGTCTCTCCTCTCTCCTCTCTCCTCTCTCCTCTCTCCTCTCTCCTCTCTCCTTCCCTCTTTCTTCTCTCCCCCCTCTCCTCTCTCCTCTCTCCGCCCCTCTCCTCTCTCTCCCCCCCACGAAGGCTCTTATACCCCCGTTTGGGTTCCTGTTCTCCCCTGTACATTGTGTTCCCTGTGGTCCCTGGGCTTTATACCTCTGGTCCGTGGTCCACTAATCCCCATTTTCCCTGTCGCCGGTCCTTATCCCTATTCCCTGCCCGTTATTCCTGTCCCCGGTCCTTATCATGGATCACCAGTCCTTGATCCGTAGTCTCTGTCCTTGATTCCCGGTCCTTTATTCCTATCTTCTGTCCGTATCTTAGATCCCCCGTTCTTTATCCCAACCCCCGTCCTTTATCCCAACCCCCGTCCTTCATCCCAACCCCCGTCCTTATCTTCAACCTCCTGCCTCCTATCCCCCTGCTCCTCGAGTCCTCGGTCCCCGGAGCCTCTCGCTGCGCCCCTGCACACTCGGCGCTTGACCGTGACGCCCCAGCCGCCCAGCGCAAGCAGGGCTGCGGGAAGAAGAGCAAGAGGGGAGGGGAGGGGAGGCGAGAGAAGGGGAGGGGAGGTGAGGGGAGAGAAGGGGAGGGGAGGTGAGGGGAGAGAAGGGAGAAAGGGAGGGAAGGGAAATGGAAGGAGGTAGGGGAAGGGAGGAGAGAGGAAAGGGAGGGAAGGGAGATGGAAGGAGGTGAGGGGAAGGGAGGAGAGAGGAAAGGGAGGAAGGGAAATGGAAGGAGGTAAGGGAAGGGAGGAGAGAGTAAAGGGAGGAAGGGAGATGGAAAGACGTAAGGGAAGGGAGGAGATAAGGGAAGGAAGGGAGAAAGGGAGGGAAGGGAAATGAAAGGGAGGGGAAGGAAAAGAGGGAGGAGGAGGGGAAAGGGGAAAGGGGGACAGGGAGAAGAAAGGGCAGAAGGGAAAAAATGAAAGTGAAGGAGAAAAGGAAAGGGAAGAGAAGAGGAGAGAAGAGAAGGGATGAGAAAAGCAGGGAAAGGAGGTAAGGGAAGAGGAGGAAGAGGAAGAGAAGGGAGGGAAGAGAATACAAGGCAAGAAGAGGGGAGGGGAAGACAATAGAAGGGAAGGAGAGGAGAGGGGAAAAGAGGAGAGAGTGAGGGGACGCCTAGGGCGCGTCGCGTGCGTCGGGGCGTTATTGCGTAGCTCGTTGCTTTCGAGTGTATGACGCCGGTTGGGCTGGTTGCGGCCGTGGCGGTGGCCTCGCTCGATCGGGTGCGTTCGGGTGCGTGGGTGGCTTCGCTCGATCGGGTGCGTTCGGGTGCGTGGGTGGCTTCGCTCGATCGGGTGCGTTCGGGTGCGTGGGTGGCTTCGCTCGATCGGGTGCGTTCGGGTGCGTGGGTGCTTCGCTCGATCGGGTGCGTTCGGGTGCGGGTGGCTCGCTCGATGGTGGTCGGGTGCGTGGGTGGCTTCGCTCGTGGGTGCGTTCGGGCGTGGGTGGTTGGCCCGTCGGCGTGGGTTGGCGTGGGCGGGTGGCTTGCGTCGGATCGGGTGGCGTCGGGGTGTGTGGGTGGGCGTGTGGTGGAGTCGGGGTGCGTTGGGTGCGTGGGTGGCGTCGGGCGTGTGGGTGCGTCGGGCGCGTGGGTGGCGTCGGATGTGGTTGCGTCGGAGCGTGGGTGGCGTCGGTGCGTGGGTGGCGTCGGCGATTGGTGGCGTTCGGGCGTGTGGTGGCTTGGCCGGATCGGGTGGTTGCGGAGGGGGTGGTTGCGACGGGGTTGCGTTCGGATGCGTGGGTGGCTCGTCGACGGGGTGCGTTCGGGCGTGGGTGGCTTCGCTCGATGGTCGGCGGGTCGGTGGGTGGGTGGCTTCGGGCTGGGGATCGGGTGGCGTGGGGGTGTGCGTGGGTTTGGCTTGGTCGATCGGGTCGTTCGGGTGCGTGGGTGTGGTTGGCTCGATCGGTGCGTTCGGCGGGCGTGGGTGGCTTCGGTCGATCGGGGGGGCGTTCGGGTTTGGTGGGTGGCTTCGCTTGGTGCGTACGGGCTGTGGTGGCGTCGGGCGTGTGGTTGTCTTCGCTCGATCGGGTGCGTTCGGGTGCGCGGGTGGCTTCGTTGTAGGTCGGTTTGCTTGGGTTT
>NC_051396.1:10613541-10621041 GCF_015228065.2 Penaeus monodon | reverse complement strand
TTGTATTGTGTATGGTCTTTATATAGACACGTCTGTTCTATATACACTGTTCATAGAGATACGGGTATTCATAAGGGCACGTGTCCATATGCGCTCTCCATATGGACACGCCTAGTTTAAGTGCACTCTTATCCAGGATACGCATATTTTATATACGCTGTTATTATGGGCATGCCTGTTTTGCATCGATCATTATATGTGCAAATCAGAGGCTTGTATGTTACCTTTGGCTCAAGTTTATTTTCTTTGCCCAGTGTCGACAAGGTGCTGCGTTCGGAACTGCTCGTCCAACTGGGAAAAAGCGTTCGGCCAACTTGTCCGGATTACGTCAAGTCGGACCTCAAGAGAACGGCCGAGACGAGTTTGCTTGCGAGTAAACAAAGATGGCGGACCGTCCCCTAAGTAACCGTTCTTATGGTTAAATCTCTAAGTTGAATCCGCCTGAAGTTCGGTTAACGAGAGGACGTGGCATGGCTGTTCTCGTCCAGTAATTCCGTTAGCAGATGATCAGAACAGAATTAACGGTGGCATTCAGTCTCTTTCCTTGCTTGGGTCGTGAGTTCCCAACGCAGTATTACTTGTACTCCTGGGCTGCGGTCGGGATCACTGACCTTTACGCCGGTGTGAGTATTGATTGATTTATTTATTCACTGGTTGACTTGTTATCAGCTGTTATCGATTGGTCGTTGCAATTTCTTTTTTTCTTCTTGGAACGTAGGTGTCATGGGGTTTTCATGTGCCGGTGGCCAGTTGTTTGTTTTGTTGGTTTTATCTTTATGCTCTCGACTTGTTTCGACGATTGATTTTTATGATTGTTGTTATCGTCGTCATCGTCGTTATCATCATCATCATCATCACCATCATCACCATCATCATCATCATCATCATCATCATCATCATCACATCATCATCATCATCAACATCATCACACCATCGTCGTTATCATCATCATCATCATCATCATCATCATCATCATCATCATCATCATCATCATCATCATCATCATCATCATCATCATCATCATCATCATCATCATCATCATCATCATCATCATCATCATCATCATCTGCCGGGATCGTATGTGCATACACGGCATGTCCAGTGTGATGTTAGTTAACGGTTTTGCTCTCACTTACCAGTCCTAATTATTCACTTGTTTACTTGTTTCTCAAAATCTTCGGATAAATATGTATTTTTCATTTTTTTAAACTACAGATAGCGTTGTCGATATTACTAAAAATAATCATAATGAGTCGATATTAATAACGGGAGAAAAAAAAAATCCCGAATATTTAGGGCATGGGGAAATCAGGTGACGTCACGCAGGGCCTGCTGATTGGCTCCTTGGTGTGGGCACTTGCGGAGCCATCTGTGTTTAAATAAAACTCACAAAGCAGCAGCAAAGGCAATAGCAAGAAAGCAGCAGAAACAATAGCAACAACAAAACAGCATCACCGTCAACAACAACAGAAACAAAAACTGCAGAAACAACGGAGTAACACATCATCAGCAGCAGCAAGAGCAACAACAATAACAGTAACAAAAAAAACATCAGGAATAACATTAGTAACAACAAAAAATAAAAGCAGCACCAACAAAAACAAAAACATCAGAAACAAAAATAGTAACCAAAACAGCAGCTGCAGTAACAACAAAACAGCAGACACACTCGAGTAACATAAAACAAAACAATAACAAAGACAACAGCAGCAGCAGCAGCAACAGCAACAACAACAACAACAACAACAACAACAACAACAACAGCAACAGCAACAGCAACAGCAACAACAACAACAACAACAACAACAACAACAACAACAACAACAACCACCACCACAACGGCTCCCCCTCACTCACTCACCGCGCGCCAACCGCCACCGTTTCCCCGGGAAGAATTGGGAAGATAACGGTTGACATTTCCAATTGGCGCATCCCGCGAGCGCCTTCGGGCATCCGAGGGATTCCCGGCGAAGGGACTGCACTTCACGGGAGGAGGAGGGAGGCGTGGGCGGCCTCTTGCCCCTCCTGATTCTGCGATTGGTTCTGTTTTTTTTTTTTAATTCTTGTTTTATGTTTTTTTTTTTTTTTTCTTTTTCGTTTTAAGAATGGTGGTGGTGGTGGTGGTTTTGGTGTTGGGTGGGGGTGTGGGAGGGGGAGGTGGTGAGAGTGGGTGGGGGAGAGAGAAGGAGAGGGGGTGGGAATAGGAGTGGGATTGGGATAAGGATAGGGTTAAGGAGAGGAAGAGAGGGAGAGGGAAAGGGAGAGGAAGAAGGAAGAGATTGTGAGAAAGGGGTGAAGGAGAGAAAAAGAGAGGGAATGGAAGGGGGGAGTGGGAGTGGGAGGTGAAGAGGGAGAGGGAAAGGGAGAGGGAGAGGTGATGATAATGGGTGAGGAAGAGAGAAAGAGGGAAGGGCGAGCAAAGTGTGTGGAGAGGAGGAGAAAGAGAAAGAAAAAGCTTAGTATGAGGAATGGTTCGGTTGTGCACACGCACTCTTTCCTTTTCACACCACGACCACGCACATGTACAGTCACGATCAGTCTTTCTCCGTTGTGTTTTTGTCGGGTCGCGTGTGTGTGTCTGTTTGTTTGCCTGTCTGTTTGGCTGTCTGTCTGTCTCGCCATCTCCTTCTCCCTGTCTCCCCATCTCCCCGATCCTTTTATTCTTCTTTCCTTCCATCTCATCCATCCATCCATATATCCCCTCACTTTTCTCCTCTCTTCTCCTCTCCTCTCACTCCCCTTCCCCTTTCCCCCTTCCCTTTTCCCTGTGCCCCCTGTCCCCTGCCTTTCCCCCTTCCCTTTTCCCTGTGCCCCCTGTCCCCTGCCTTTTCCCCTTCCCCATCCCCCCCCCTCCTTCCTTTCTCCTTGCCTCTACCCTTCCCCTCCCCACTCCCTTCGTTTCTCCTCCCTCCTCCCCCTCCTCGGCCCCGTTGCTTGTTATGAATTAGTGGAAATCTCAAGACGACAGGATCTTAAACATTTTACACTTCCTTTAGAAATCTGATTAAAAAAAGAGAGAAAAAAAAAACGAAGAAAGGAAGCCAGGACTGAAAGAAATCGGACGTGTTGGCGCGTCTTGTGTCTCGACCCGTAGTTCGAGGCGGGAGCGAGGCGAGGCCGTGGCCGCGCTGGGGCACGTTGCTCGCTTCTGGGTTTGGTTTCTCGGTTTTGTGTGTGTGGGTTTTGTTTGTTGAGGTTTGTTTCAATTTTATTCGTTTCGCCTTTTTTATAATCAGTTTATGATTATTTTTTTTTTTTTTGTTGCTGTTGCTGTAGCTGTTATTGTTAGTAGTAATATGATCAGGATTATCGTCAGTGTCATCGTCCTTATTATTATGATGATGATAATGATGATGATGATGATGATGATTTGCTTTATGGTGATTATAGTCGCAGTTGTGATAGCGGTTCTAAATACCGGTTTTCTCATGCATCATCTTTCCGCTACATAGGTGTTTTTATTCGTTTCCGGAAAGCAGGCGGTGTTCTTGGACACGGCTGAAGATACTTTGGTTTTGACTTTCGTGATAGGAGGATTTGGCAGGATTGGTAGGCGAATTTTCATGAAAATTATTGTTTCTGATTCAGATAATTCACTTAAGGTTGGTTTTATTTTGATCAGTGATTTTGGTCGAAGTTTGGAGTTGTGGCTGAGTAAATGGAAGAATATTTAGTATACGCAATTACACAGATATTATTGTTTTTTATTTTGTGTCGGTTATGTCAGTTCTTGGCCTCAGAGAAGGGGGGGGGGAGAGTCAGGCAGAGGGTGGCGCCAGAAATAATTGAAATAAAGTCTAGTAATCTCATAGAAAGGGAATTCAACTCCAAAAGTTATATTCTATGTGTTATATATCCCCATGTTTGAACATATTGTTGTAGAATACAATAGTTAGTCTCGAAATGGGATCATGGTTAATTAATAGGGCTGTGAAGATTATAATTAGATTTATTTGAACCTGACAATGCAAACGCTGATTTGGAAAAGAATACTGAATTTGCTGAGAAAATACGTTTCTTTTGAAATAATTATTTTCATTACTAAAATTAAATTTTTGATTGGATGTTTCACAATATTTGCGCAAATGGCGCAGAATGCGGTACGGAAAAAAAAATTGCAATATGCCCTATATTAATGAATTATATACGTTTTTCTGTTGGTAACATCGTATATTTCAAAGTTATTAAGTTATTAAAGGGAAAATGATTTAAGATTTCAGCATAGTCTCTACTAGTGCTGGGTTTCATATTATGATTAATAAAAAGCTACTTAGAAGACGCCGTGTTCCTTGCCGGGGCCGGGGTGATGAGTTGCCAACTAATAATTCATTGAACTTGCTTTAGTCAGTCCATTAGTTGTGCTTTATAGAGTTATCTCATTTGCATATGGTATTAATAACACGTATGTTACGAGATATAGTTACTAAATATATATTTTGTAGGGTACTGTTGATAGCGTTAATTCACAAAATATAAGCTCCAAGTACTGATAGAAATAGCTGTTAAAGCTGTTAAAGACAACATTTTTGATTCACAGTCGGTAAAATTTACAACCATAATGTTAGTTTTTTGTTTATATTTAGCTTCTCTGAGACACACAAGTTCCATATTAAATGTGTTACCATTTTTACTTCAGAATTCTCCCATGTTTCCCTTGACACAGAATGTAGGATTCTCTATTAGATTTTAATGCAAGATAAGGAAAGTACAAGATATTTCTGTTGCAGTAGAACTCCTAATGTTATGAGAAGAATTCTCCTCTTGTTGACCCAAACAGTTCCTTACAAATAGCTTAGTCAGAATGTTTTAAGAGAAGGAGAGTAGATCGGTTTATAGCAATGGTGGGTGTTATGTCGCAGAGGCCGAAAATTAACCCAGTGAAAAATTTGCTGTTGATTAATGAATGGACAAAGTACGAAATGCATAACTGTTCCTTGTTGATTGTTTACGTTCCTTGGTGACTTATTGACGTCCAGTTTCAGGGTTACAGTTGCCGGGATTTCGTTGGGTTGTTGTAGACGGGAACGAGGTACGAACTTCTGGAAAGATCTTGGAACACGAATTTATTCTTGTCTTTGAAATGCGTGTTATCTATTCCTTTCTGATTCATCCCAGTGTGTCCGACCGCGAAGTAGATTTCTCCTTCGCTTGTCCTTGTGTTTATGTAGTACTCCAATGATCGCGGCTTTCTCTTAAAATGCCATTAAGCGCAGTGATCGTGATTTCTGTTAGAACCGTAGCAGTGCGTGTACAAGCTCTAAAAAGGTGTTCGTTCCTAGTGATGTTGGTCGTTAGTGCCGTTCGTCGTTAGTCTTGTTCGTTATTGTTCTTTTTTTTCAGTACTGTTCGTTGTAAGTGTCGTTAGTACACGGATGAGCAAGATAAGAGCGGCTGTGGCAGCTGTGGCGCGCGGGCGATCGGAAGTGATCTCGGTATTCTTAGTCGCGTCGTTGAGATCCTTTGAGAGATTCTTTAGTGCAGGGGCGGGTAGTGTGCTTCTTCAAATGTGGAACCCGGGATTTCTTTTCCTGGTTTGGTATGACGGAGGTGGTTTGAAATTGTTTATATACATGCATTATATATATATATATATATATATATATATATATATATATATATATATATATATATATATATATATATATATATATATATATATATATATATATATTTTCATATTTGTGTGTGTGTGTGTGTGTGTGTGTGTGTGTGTGTGTGTGTGTGTGTTGTTGTGTTGTGTGTGTGTGTGTGTGTTTGTGTGTTGTGTGTGTGTGTTTTATATTAAAGTATGATGATATGTATACTGATAAATAAGAGCAATGATATTTTCTTCAGTTTGTGTTCTATTACAGTTCTTATCAGAACGGAAAGCGATGACTAGGCATACGTGTAAAGAAACCATAAGTACCTCCAGTGAAGTTAAGTTTAATCCGACAGTAAGAATCGAATAGTTTAATAAGGATAACCTGGATCCATTGTGTAAGAGAGCTAGATATCACTCAATGTAAGTTTTGAACGTAGTCAATAGAGCTGTAATGGTGGCATTAACCGAAAGATTCTCACTTTTGCTTGCTAGTAAACCCATTTTTCTAGCTCAGTCATTTTGAAATTTTTCTTTCTCTTTTGTTGGTTCATTGTTTGGTTCTTGTGCTGAATCGTCAAGTAACGCTCGATAAATAACGTAAGGTCTAATATCTTGCAATGATTTCAAGTACCGCGAGTGAAATGCTGCGGCTGAACGTCCTGTTTCTCTCTCTCTCTTCAATCTCTCTCTTCTCCTTCTCTCTTCTCTCCTCTTCTTCTCTTACTCTCTCTCTTATTCTGTCATCTCTGCTGTCTCTCTCTTCTCTCTCTCTCTCTCTTCTCTCTCTTCTCTCCTCTCTCTCCTCTTCTCTCTCTCTCTCTCTCTCTCTGTCTCTCTCTCTCTGTCTCTCTCTCTCTCTTCTCCTCTCTTCTCCTCTCTTCTCTCTCTCTCTCTCTCTCTCTCTCTCGATCTGTTGTCTATGAGGTCCCATTTTTGCAAAGACCTGATAAAGGCTCTGCAGTGTTTTTGCGTCTGGTTTCTTCGTAGTGTGGGATTATTTCTGTTCGACAGCGCTCTAAGGGCGTTGTGAAAATGATATATTTCTTTGTTCTTTCTTTCTTTGTTTCTCTGTTTGTTTATTTATGTTTTTGTGTGTTAACTTGTTTATGTATTTTATTTGTTTAATAATGATTGTTTTTGCGTGGGTCTTTTTAGTTGGTGGAAACTTCAACGTTTGAAAGATATGGAGAACCGTAAAAAATAGCAGATAATACAGACAAACAGAGAGATGCAAAAGCTAACACAAGTAAAACGCCAGATTTTTATTTCTAACCCAAACTCAAGGCATTTTTTGCACACGGCGGATGCGCCGAAATAATATACTTTTTTCCTGCAAAAGGAGGAATCGAAGAAGGTCCCGGAATGTATCCAAGGTAGATCAGTGGCCTCTGTTAAAGACCGTAATGTTGTTGACACCCGACTGTGCATGTGCATGGGCCAAGGTGGTGTGCTTCGAAAGCCAAGTCAGGGGAAGGTAAAAGCGAAGTGAAGTTTATTTATGTATTTATTTTTTTAAAGGCCATTCGCTTTTTTTTCTATTTTTTTTGTTGATGGTGATGATTATGATGGCAGTGGTGGTGATGATTATAGTGGTGATGGTGGTGGTAATGATAATGGTGATGGCGATGGTAGTGAGTGTTATTTTTATCCCTAGCACTACTATCATCACCCTCGTTACTGATGAAGTTACTGTTATTATAATTGTTCCCTGTTTTGCGGTCATGCAACCCAAGTTACTCCATTTTCGCGACCAACTAACCCATGGTCTTGTAAATTCTTGTTTCTCGAGGTGATCCAACTCTTACTCTTAGTCACTCCCTATTTGCGGTCAGTCAGCCCAATGTTTCTAGAGTTTTTTTTTGCGGTTAAACAGTCAGCGCTCTTAGAATTACTCCCGTTTTGCGGCCAACCCTCTA
>NC_051396.1:10593541-10601041 GCF_015228065.2 Penaeus monodon | reverse complement strand
TCCTAATTCGTAAATGCCTAAAAAACTGACGTCGAGCTTCCCAGTTGATAAATTCATATCACAAATCCTATATGCCCAAGAAACATGGACGGGTAATACGACTTCTTTACATATAATAATAGAAAGTGAGGGGTAATTAGTGGTGGGAGTAGGTTTAAGTAAACCGGAAAATTAAAAAAAAAATAAAAAAAATCATCGAAATCTGAAACGGTTCACTTGCCACAAAGAAAAAAATATCATCAACAAAAAGAAAAACCAAATCGTGTCGGTGAGGGAGAATAGACGGAAGAAGTTCAGATTCAAAACATCTCAATGTATAATTCGCAAGAACCGGGCTTAAGCTACTTATAAGTGCGATACCACACTGTTATAAAATTCGTCGTCAAAAATAAAGACATCGTTTGTGACACACAAACGAATGGGGAGAATTTTCGATAAAGCAGTTGCCTGGAATAGGAATCTCTCAAGGAAAATCTAGACATCGTCAAGCGAGACATTAGATAAACAAGGAATCTACCTTCTAACCTCTTCTCCATGAAGGGGTCTCAGAAAAGGACCCAGTAAAAAGGAGAATTAAAACGCTTGCTAGTAAGAGTCTAAAGGAACGGGTAAACTGAGTTGCAAGACGAAATAATAAGTTTAGAGGGACGCCCTGTTGTGAGTGTCAGGAAGGGCATAAAGGAATTAGATGGGGATTACCGTTTCTTAAAGCGATTAAAAAATTGGGGTCAGGGGACATTAGCAGACAACGGTCTGAGTTTCTACGAAATTATTCAGTACAGATGGGTAAGGGTGAACGCAGCTTTTATGAGTTGAGTTGTTATTCAGGAGGGCAAGGAGCTTTGCTTTAGTTAATCAGATTTATTAAGGATAACTACGTTATTCCTTTTTCGGCTTTGGTAATTATTAGTCCACATGCTTGTTAAGACATAGAGAGAGAGATGAGAGAGAAAGATATATATATATATAGATAGATAGATGATAGAGAGATAGATAGATAGATAGATCAGATATAGATATATATAGATAGTGTGTTATATTATAGATATATATACATAATACATATACATATAGAAGATAAGATAGATAGATAGATAGATAGCTAAGTAGATAGATAGATAAATAGATAGATAGATAAATAGATTAGATAGATAGAAGAGATAGAGATGAGATATATATTATATATGGAAGATAAAATAGATAGGATAGACAGAGAGAGAGAGAGAGAGAGAGAGAGAGAGAGAGAGAGAAAGGACACACACATTTTCTGTGAATAAGAGAAGGAGTTAATGGAAATAATGAACACCTTGCGAAATTGACCCCATAAATGATTATTAACAATTAACTAGTTAACAATTAAGGTACTTTTGTTGATTATGTTACTCCTGGTATAACAAAATTGTGTTAATGAATATCTAGATTAAAAAGGAATATTTGCAACATTCACATATGTGGTAGTGGTAATACGTGATTAATAACAATAATAAAAGTAATAAAATCGATAATGATAATGTCAATGATATATATAAGAGAATAGTAACGCTATTATTAATAATTATCTTTATATTAACAATGTTAATATTGTGTAACAACAATAATAAATGATATTTGATGTTGATGATAGTATGATCATAATATCCCAGCCACAATAATGAAAAATTAATAATGATATTGATAATGATAATGGACAATAATGATAGTAAAAATAATTTAATATTGATAATAAAAACTAATGATAATAATAATAATAATAATAATAATAATACTAATAATAATAAATAATAAGAAGAAGAAGAAGAAGAAGAAGAAGAAGAAGAAGAAGAAGAAGAACAATAACAGTAGTAATAAATTTAAAAATGATGATGATAATGCCACAGTAATAATAATGATATAAAAATAGTAATAATGATGATGAGAAAAACATAGTGATATGACAGTTTATAGTAATAGTAATAGATGATAATAATTAGTAATAATAAATAGAAATGATAATGTTGAGGATAATGATGATAAAATTAATAATGATGATATTGTAATAAATATCATTATAGAGATAAAAAAACATAATAATGATAAATGACAAGTTAATTAATGGATAATAATGAAATGATAAACCAATAGTGATGAGGAAATAAGAGTAATAATAATAATGATAAACAATAACAATAGTAATACTACTACTACTAATAATAGAAATAAGGAAAGGAAATATAATGAGAATAATAACAACACGACAAAAACTAACAAAAAAATAATAATAATGATAATAATGAGAATAATAATAATAATAACAATACTAATAATAATAATATTAATAAAAAGAATAATAATAATAATCAAATAATAATAATAATAAATAATAATAGCAATAAATGAATTAAAATAGATAAAAACGGATAATATCTAATAATAATGATAAACAGTATGATAATAACAATAAATGATAATATCACTAGTAATAATGATAATTAGAATAAACAATGATAAAAATATATAATACTGATTATACAAATAATAATACGTGATTAATGATGATGATCATAATAATTATAAACAATAATGATATTTTATAATTCTAGTAGTAAAGTTAATCATAATAATGTAATATAATAGTAATATAATAATAATAACAACAACAACCAACACAACAGCAACAAAATAATGATGATGTTAATGATAATATATAATGAGTAATAATAAAATAATAATAATAAAATAATAATAATAATATATTATTATTATATTCTATATTATTGATTATTATATATCATTATTGTTATATTTTATATTATTATGATGGATGATGATATAATAATAATAATAAATAATAATAATAATAATAATAATTAATAATAATTAATAATAATAATGATGATAATAATAAATAACAATAATAATAATACGTAATAAAAATAATAATGATGATGATAAATAATGATATGTGATGATGATAATAACATTAATAATACAATGATAATAGTAATGATAATAATAATAACAGTGAAAATGATAATAATGTTAATAATGATAATAGTATTGATAATGATGAAGTGAAATAGTAAAATTTAAAATAAAAAAATGAAAATTATAATAATAATAAAAAATTAATAAAATAAATAATAATAAAATAAAAAAATTTTTTTTATTTTTATTATTATTATTATTATTATTATTTTTTTATTTTTTTATTATATTTTTTATTAATATTATTATTTTTATTATTTTTATTTTTATTTTTATTATTTTTTATATTATTATTAAATAATAATAATAAAATTTTTTTTTTTTATTTTTATTATTTTTTATTTTTATTTTATTTTTATTAATTATTATATTATTATTGCTGTTTTGTTGTTGCTATTGTTGTTGTGTTATGTTTTTGTTGTTTTTATTTTACTATAATTTTAGTAAGATATAACATAATAATGAAATAATAGTGTGATAATATTGAGAAATAAAATAAGATAAAAATAATAAGAAATAATATTAAATAATAAAAAAATAATAATAATAATAATAATAATAAAAATAATAATAATAAAAATAATAAAAATAATAAAATAAAAATAATAATAATAATAATAAAAATAAAAATAATGCCCAAGTATTATAATAAAATATAATGAAATAATCGTTGAGATAATAAACGATAATAATAATAACACAATTATAATAGAAAAATTAACATTAATGATAATAACAAAATAAAATATAATATAACTACAATTTTATATTTTTATATCTAATTATGTTTTACCCTTCTTCTTTTTTTATAATTCCCTCTGTTATAACGATATTTTGTGTGTGACATGCTGGTCTGTTTCATTTTCGCTTCAAACACCCTTTTATGTGAAAGGGAATGGCCGGGGTTGCCACCCACTGGCGGCGAGAGATTTCAACGCAGGTTAGCAAGATTGCAAGACGAATCATACCGCTGCCCCACTTATTGTCTTTTTTAAATGATGACAATAGATATAATTATTAATAATGGTAATAATATTAACATTTCATAATAATGACAGCAAAAGAAAAATAAATTAAAAATAATGTTTTATAATAACAACAATGATGAGATGAAAACTTCTAATACGATATATCAATTATCAAATAATATTAATGATAATGATGCTAATATAACAATCAGGATAAATTCATATTAAGGACAATGAGAATTATAATGATAGAAATGACAATGATGACAATACAACAATAATGATAACAATAATGATAATAGTACTATTATTATGATTATTATTATTTTCATGGGCATTATTATTTTTATGCAAAAATTTCCTTAGATCTGCTAATTAAAATCAACACCTGGTCCCCCTAACAGCGACCTAGGGGGATTGAAGTTTGAGGCAATGGAACATCAACAAAAACATGCAAAAATCTGCAGAACAACCACAAATCAAAACATCCCCGTCCCAAGTCCATTCACGAAAACAAAACACTTCAGATCGATAAGGCTCTCCTGAAACATTGCTCTGCTGTTTAAACTATTTTTTGAACTTCTAATTTTGGATTACCCTGTATTTGTTCAAGAAACTATCAGACCTTTCTTTATAAACTTTCTTTATATAACTATAAACAGCAGGTGTTGTTATTGGAGCACTTGATGACGATATCTGCCCGATTCACCGTATAGTGTTTGAATTGGAAAGTTCCACAAGATTGTAGCAAACTTTACCTTCAGTAACTGGCTCTGGATGGTGTTTGTACCCTTTTTCTTGCGTTCCGATAGAAAAGTGTTTGCAGATCTTCCAATGCAGGGGACATGCCTACTCTGTCGTGTCGATTTTTGTACTCATTCGGTGTTGATATTGAGCAACCAGACACAAGGTGATTAATCGTCTCAGCCTTGTCTTCACAAAACCTACACTTTGGGTCAGTGCCATTGTGCAAGATGTTAGCTTGATAGTTTCTGGTAAACAAACTTTGATCTTGGGCTGCCAGAATAAACACTCTGTTTCCCCTTTAAGTCCAGAGCTTCTAAGCCACTGATGGTTTTGTGTTTGCTTCGAGCTGCAAACTGTCCGTGGAGAGGCTTTTCATGCCACCTAGATTCAAGTTTTTCTTGTCCGACCTTCTTCGCTTGTTGTTTTCTATGTTTAGCAGCCTATGTTGGCGACATATGTTCGAAGTTTTCACCTTTAATACCTATTCCTGAGAACACTTGTGTGACCTTTTGGAGTTTTCATGTACTCTAACTAATTGAAGCATCCAATCGTTGGTTAGATCTAAGTATTGCAAGAGACCAATCGTTGTTGTTTTGGACGATAATTCCAACTGTATCATCCCCTACCTCCTTTCTAGGGACGTACAGACGGTCTATGGGTGATTTAGGGTGATACATTCTGTTGCATGTCATTGCTTCCAAATTTTGGTGTCAATTTGTTGAGTTCACTTAAGTTCCAGTCCATCACGTTAAAACTTTTTTGTATCCACAGTTATTGCATGAGTGTTGATTGCTATTAGTTGTTTGTTTGTTAGTTATTTTTTCAGGATTGACCTTAATCTTCGGATACTTCTGTTCGTATCTTTTTTGTTTATCTGCGATTGTTGTATACCATCTCCTTTTTTTTGCTCCTAGATATTTATAGGTTTCTTCCTGATCTAATTGTTTTATTACAGTATCAACACATAAACTCTATATTGTCAGATGTAACGGGGTTTTCCTTGCTTAAAAGTTCCTTTAGCACTTTTTTTTTTTTTTAAAGTGCCCTATCCCACAAGGACGTTGGCAATCATGAATTTCCACGATATTCTTGACATATGAGCGGTGGTTGCCGTTGCCTCCCGCCCGGTGTTTTTATCGAGTCACCATCTTTATTTACCCGGGTCTGGGACCGGCACTGAGTTGGGCTGGCTTTCCCCACCCGTGGCCAGGTAGGCAATCGAGGTGAAGTTCCTTACCCACACACACACACACACACACTCGAACCCTCGAACTCAGATTGCCGTCGTGCTAGTCTTGATCAATAAACTGATAATTAGCACACTTATCGAGACCAAACCCATACCTTTGTCAACTAAATCTTTTACGGTTTTCAAAAACCCTTCCAGTTCACCATCATTCTGAGCGTAAAGTTTCAAGTCATCCATATAAAAAAGATGATTGATCTTCTTGTCCATGATCTTATATGGCAATAAAAGTTGAAAGGAGAGGAAAGTAAATACGGGAAGGAAAGGGTGAATGAAGGGAGGACGGATAAAGCCAGGGGAAGGGGAAATAGAGTCAAAAGATAGGGAAATTTGGCTGATGGGAAAGAAAGAGACCCGAAAGAAAAGGAAAAGAAACTGAAAAAGGAAGAGAGAACCGATGAGAAAAAAGAAAGAAAAAAAAAAGGGAAAAAAGAAAAAAAAAAGGAAAAGAAAGAGAAAAAAAAAAGAGAAGAAAAGAAAAGAAGAAAAAAAGAAAAGAAAAGAAAAATGATTATATTATATATATTATAATATATATATATAAATATATATAAAATTATATTATATATATATATATATATATAAAAAAAAATGAAGGCAACACTGACAAATTATGGCAAAAAAAAAAAAAAAGAAGCCCCAGACTTAAAGAGGGAAAAGGAGCGAAAACAGAGGGGGGGTGAAGCCAAATAAAAGGGAAGTAAAGCAAAAGAAAGGGAAAGGAAACTGAAGCCATGAGAGAGGAAGGGGAAAAGTGAAGCACATGGACTGAAATAGACCTGCTGTTGCAACATGCATACCCTCGAGAATTCCCCTCGCCTGAGGCCCCCGTCACGCCTTGCTTACCTCCGGTTGCAAAGGCTCCAGCTCGCCACCGATCCTCACTGTTTCCTTGTGCAATTGCAAGCGTTTGTTCCCTTGGGGTTTATGGATGTGCGGATGCTTGTAGGATGGATTGGTGTTATATATGCAACAGTGTGTATGTGGGTTGTGCTAGTGTGTGTGTGTATGTGCGTGTGTGAGTGTGTGTGTGTGTATTTGTGTTTGGGGTGCGACAGTGTGTGTGGTGAGTGTACTTGTGTGTGTGTGTGTGTGTGTGTGTGTGTGTGTGTGATTGTGTGTGTGTGTGTGTGGGGTTTTGTGTGTGTGTGGGTGGGTGTGGGTGTGGGTGTGGGTGAGTGGAAGAGGGATTGAAATACATTTACAAATTACAAGTAAAGATCGTGGCTTCTATTCATCTAACTTGGCAACTTTGGTTTCATGATGACTCCGTAATGCTTTGTTAATAAGAATCAGTCCAGATCTTTGAGAACGGGGTGTGCATGGGAACACTGCAAGGGAGATTACAATCAATAATAAAAATGTATAGATGATCACATAAATTGGGATGTTTTTTCAAAACTAATTTACAATGATGTTTTTTTTTTTCTTTTTCTTTTTAGCGGGGTGGAAATTTTTGAATGAGAGATGATAGTAACAGTTTGTGTGTAGTCTTTAAACATCTTTATATCTGTCTGTATATTTCATTCTGTTTCTGTATAAACTAAAGACCTTTTTTAAATTTTTAAAACTACT
>NC_051396.1:10583541-10588541 GCF_015228065.2 Penaeus monodon | reverse complement strand
TCGCATTTTTGTCTCTACCCACTAGAGTCATGCCTGGGCAAAAGAATGTGAGGAAGCAAGTGTTGTCCATGCAGCAGATTCCCTCTCTCCATGCAGCTGATGGATCCAAAGGAACGCAAAGACCGATACGGTTTGGCACCAGCGGCGTCACAGGAGTTTCCAGAACGAGGTTTAATCGACAACGAACTGCACAAGGACTACGGCTCCAGACTTTTCCTCAGAGTTGAAAAAAAAGTATATATATACACACACACAAACACACACACACAAAACACCAAACACAAAACACACACACACACAAAACACACACACACACACAACACACACACACAGATTTTATCATCATCAATAACGGTATGCCCCCATGTTTCAGTAGCCGTGGACCTCTCCACCATCCTTCGCCACTCCACTCGATCTTAAAGCTTTTTCTTTCTACTTGTACCATCGACAGCCCGCAAACTCTTTGATTTGTCGCCAGTCTTGTAGAAGGGCGAATGGTTAGAGTGTGGGACTCAAGACTGTCACGAGGGTAATCGAGTTCGGGGGTTGGTCCCCCGGCCGGCGCGTTTTTCCCTTTTTGGGCAAGGAACTTCACCTCGATTGCCTACCTAGCCATGGGTGCCAAGCCAGCCCAGTCAAGTGCTGGTCCCAACCCGGATAAAAAAGAGAATGTTTTCCTAAAAAAAAAAAAAAAAAAGGAAAACCGGCACTTTTCCGTGAAAGGAAGGGGGGACCCTCCACGTACTCCTCCAAGAGCATCAAAATGAAAAACCACAATTAAGTATCATGCTGGACCCGGCGGCTCGACAAAACCTACCTTAAAAAGAAAAGGAAGGGCACCCAATGAAAGGGTGGACTGCCAAATAACTTCAAAAAAAATTGAGGGAATTTAAAATATATATTTTTTTTCCGGGGAAAGGGAACGGGGCCCTAAAAACTTCCCCCCAAGACCACACAAAAAAAAAAAGTACAATTAAGATCATGCTGTGCACCCAATTCAGAATCAAAGGGCACCATACAAAAAAAAAAATTGGGCTTTTTTTAAAACCAAACATATATCATAAATAACGTATGCCATTTTTTGGCACCCCGGGGACCTCTCCACCATCCTTGTTTTTTTTTTTTTTTTTTTCAGTAAAAATTCATTCCACTGCAGAAATGGGCCTTTCCTTCATTCTGAAGGTTTTTGGGGAGTGCCCCCCTTGCCGTGGATGCCCTTCCTAGTAAACCGCGGTTTGTGCCACGGCGGTATTTCCCCCTACACACATGCGTTTGACTTTAAAGGCGATTTGTCTTTTTTTCTAAGTGGGGCAATTGGGGTGAATTTCCTTTCCCCCCAAGGAAAAAACGCGCCGGCCCGGGTGATCAAACCCTCGAACTCAGATTGCCGTCGTGACTTTTTGAGTCCGATGCCATGCATATAACATACACACACACAAACACACGCACACGCCACCACACACACACACACACACACACACACCCCAAAAACCACACACCACACACACACACACACACACACCACCCACACATCCCCCCCCCCAAACCACACACATCCCCCCCCCATATATATTATTAAATTATTATATATACAATAAATAAAGGGTATCTCATGCTTGGGGCAGCCGTGGACCTCTCCCCCACCCTTTCGCCCAAAACTCACTTAGCTTTTTTTTCCACTTATCCATCGACAGCCCCAAATATCTTTGATATTGTCGCTCAGTCTTTTTTTGGGTTTGCCTTTTTCCTCTGTTTCCTATCACCTCCCTGCCCCGCAAGTTTTTCTCAATATTTTTTTTCTCATTCCTGACCAAAAAATTTTTAATTTCCTTTTGTTCAAGATGCCCAAAAGTGGGTTTTAAAATTTATTTTTTTCTCGCCTTCATCTTCGTCTTCTTCTCTGTCCGTATCCGTACTCGCTGTAACACCCTTTAAAAAACTATTGTCTTTTTTGTCTATCTACTTAAACCCCCCCAAAACACTCAGAACCAATGTGAAATTTGGGGAAAACTAATAGTTCAATAACCTCATTTTTGTCCGTAAGGGAAAAGCTTCGGTCTTTCCAGATGTTATTGAAGCAACTGTGGCGCTTTTGGCATGGTATTTTTTTTTTATCTCCGGTGAATCATCAATGTAAGTTAAAACAGCTCCAAAGATAAGTAACTCTTTCCCTTTTCCACAATCACCTTTTTGATTGTAACATTTCATCTTTTTTCATTGCCGTTTCTTTGAATTTCATGATTTTAGTTTCTTGGCATTAAGAAATAAGCACCCTTTTTCGCTTGCTTCTCTAACTTTATCTAGTATTTGTTGTATTTCTGTACTGCGGGCAACAAACTATTCTGGGGGCGTCCCTCAGATTTGATATTTTGTATCCCCAACACCCCCAATTCCCTTAAAAATTCTCTAGAGCATTCAAAATTTTTTTAGAATAAAATTTAAAGAGGTGCGAGACAGAATGAAACCCCGTTACTCTTGTTGCTTGAACCATTTTGTTAACCCCTAATGGTTTTTACAGCTGCTTGTTGTTGGGCATCAAAGGGTTTTATTAATTGGGTGATGTGTTTTGGAAACTTCAATCGTACATGTTATTTCCGAGGGTTCTTTATCACAGTATCAAAAATTTCCCCTAACGAGAAACACAGGTAAGGCTTTTTGATTTCTCTTTTTTTCTTATCAATTTTAAAAATTTGAATCTGGGGTTTTTGGTCCTTTTTTGGGCGAAAACCTGCTTGTTCGGCGCAAATTTCCTCTCTTAACTTCAAATTCTTTTTCAGCAATAATTTTTAACAAAATTTTGCTCTGTACTTATTAGGCAATGTCCTATTTTTGTTTTTTTGGGGGCGCACCCTTTTTTAATGGGAGTAAAGATATTTTACCAGTCTTCTGGCCATTTTCTTTTATTCCATATTTTTGTACAAATTTGTGAAGAAGTATTCAAACCCTTTTGCCAGCATTCTTAATTAGTTCGCGTTATTTCTCTATTCCCCGGGGGTCTTGTTTTCTTAATTCTTTTTTGGCTTTTTAATTCGTCCGCAGGGGTGGTTCATCCTCGCTGTCTTAGTCTAATTAAGTTGTTTTAGATTTTTATTCTTTTTGTATAAGTTGGGAAAAAAATTGTTCCATCTTCTTTGACTTCTTTTTTTCACAAAACAAGTCCCTCTTCATTTTTTATAGTGTCCCCTTTTGGTTTTAATTTTTGTGTGATGTTTTTGTACTCCTTGGTAGAGTTCTTTAGTTGTCTTTTGAAAACTTTTTTAAAATTTTCCCGGCAATGTTCATTTTTAAAAATTTTCCTTATCTTGTCGCAAAAATCTTTTAATTTTTTTTTTTTTGTTTTTTTGTAAATTACTTTTTTTAAATGGATTTTTGATACCTTTTTATTTGGCATCTTCTTTTTTCAATTTCACTTAGTGTTTTTTTTAGGTATCCAGGGGGGAATTTTTTCTTTTTCTTTTTGGCGATAGTTTCTTAAACTGCTCAGCAAGAGTTTTTTTCCTTCTTCCCACAAAACATTTGGTGTTTTATCATCTTGACATTTAGAGTATTTCAAATTTTTTTGACACTGCAATTTATTGTTATCAAGAGTTTTTTTATCGGCTTAGAGGTGGTGTTGGGCGCTCCATCTTTTGAGTCTTATTTTAAAACGATAGTTAATATTTTTGGGGGTCCTTTTGCAGTGGACCAGGTCTTTTTTTCGAATTTTTTTATGCAACTCTTCCCCTTTTTGGTTTAGCAAATGAGTCATTTGGTTGCGTTTCTTTTGTCGGTGAAACCCCCGTTAAGTGTCTTGGGGGTTTTTGGAAAAAATGTATTGGCTATAACTAAATTATTTTTACACAGAATTCAAAAAATCTTTACCTCTTTCATTTTTTCCAAGGCCCAATTTTCCCCAGGTGTCATTTTTTTGATTATTTTTTTTCCCACTTGGCGTTGAGGGGTCCCCTGAAATTTTTTTACATCTCTGTTAGGGGGTTTTTTGTCTAAAGTATTTGGAGAGATTATAAAAAAAAATTCCCTTTCTTCATCACTTGCAATATTGGTTGGTGCGTAGCATTTTATGATACAATTTATAGGTTTTTCTTTTATTTGACTTTTAAAAAGCGATCATTTATTGGCTGTACCCCAAATTTGTGATTTGCAGTTTTTTTTTGTGGAATATAGCAAAATCCGGCCCTTAAATTTTCCTTTTCCTTTTTTCCCAAAAAAAGAACTGTCTTGTTTTTTTTTATTTTTAAACTTCCATTACTTTTCCAAATTGGGCTCACTGATTTAGTATTTGAATGTTATTACCATTTCGTTTCAGACAGTATGTAATTACCCTCTCTTTCATTTTTCCCTTACTTCCACGTTCCCATTTTTAATGTGTTTCTTAATGGACCTGTTTTTTTTTTCTTCTTTGTTCCAGATGAATTTAACATGTCAGCCTGGTTTCCACTAACTAACGGCCCCCTTGATAACCCACCGGGCGGGCGTGTGGTTGAAAATCGTTTCTGTATTTAACATTGGGTAAGGTTTTTCAGGAGAAAAATAAAAGTTGGGGAACCCCCCCGGGTCCCTTTTCAACCCCAGTCTCCCAAAAATTAGGGGGAACATCTCTGCCGCTTTTAAAAAATTCCTGTAATACGAGACTATTATTTGGTGAAACCATAAACAGTAGAACTGAAGTGTTTTCACCAAAATCCATGCCCTGCTGCCGACATTTTTACCCCAACCCCGGTTAGGGACTAATAGGGGGCTACCGTTCAAGGGAACCCAGGGTGCATTTATTTTCTTACCCAGGACATATATATTTAAAAATTAATATATTAAAGGTGTGTGTGTGTGTGTTGTGTTGGTGTGTGTGTGTGGTGGTTTGGGGTTTGTGTGTGGGTGTGTGTTGTGTGGGTGTTGTGTGTGTGTGTGTGTGTGTGTGTGTATGTTAAAATCATAAATTGGGGGGCCTTTTCACGTATCAAACCAGATCACACATCATGAAAACTCAATTAAGTATATTCTTG
>NC_051396.1:10552275-10583441 GCF_015228065.2 Penaeus monodon | reverse complement strand
AATTTGTGTGTGTGTGTGTGTTTTTATTTGGTGTGTGGTCGTGTGTGTGTGTGTTGTTATGTGTGTGTGTTGTGTGGTGGTGTGGTGTTGTGTGTGTTGTGTGTGTGTTGTGTTGTGTGTGTGTGTGTGTGTGTGTGTGTTTTTGTGTATTTTTGTGTGTATGTGTGTTGTAGTGTGCATGTATGTATGTATATGCGTGCATGAGTGTGAGTGTGTGTGTGTGTGTGTGTGTGTGTGTGTGTGTGTGTGTGTGTGTGTGTGTGTGTGTGTGTGTGTGTGTGTGTGTGTGTGCGTGTGCATGCGCGTGTGCGTGTGCATGCAAAATTCATAGATGTAAAATATGCTTTCTCAAAATTTAATTAAAATGTGAAATTGTGTTTGTTGGTTGTGAGTGCTAAAAAAATGTTCACATTTTCAGGTGTTTTTTTATGAACATGATTTTGAGCAAAAGTAAATGTAATATGTTGAGTGAGCGAAAGACAGAATCAGATTTATTCAGAAATAGTCAGAACTTCTTGGGTACCAGATGCCATGGTATTTAGTGTGTAGACTTCTTATTTACAAATATTTTGCATATAGCTTTCATTTCATCATATTGATTTCATTCATCATCTGTAAAGTAAGTATCTAATATCACACACATCTTTCCTTGCTAATGTTGAATATCTTCCCCAGTAAATGATGAGCACCGGCAGTTATTAGGTACGGAAGAAGACTCGTCTGAGCGTCACTCCTCTGATGATGAAGATTACGATGTGTGGACCATAAATGAGGAGCAGCGACAGTATTACACGGAACAGTTTCGATCTATGCAGTCTGATCTCACAGCGCTGTTGTCTGGAACAGCTGCCAAAGAATTTTTTGAAAAGTCAAAATTACCGGTTAATGAATTAAGTAAAATATGGTAAGATTGATGACAGTGTTATGAGAAGTTTGGAAAAGAAAAAGAGAAAGGAAACCAATAAGTGTCGATTATAGCTGTGTAAGAAATTGACGTGACGTTGGAATAAAGAACAGTGTTCACTGATAGATATCCTGCATGTGCTGAAAGGTGTTTTTATTTGACAACATGTCTTTATTGCAGGCAACTAGCAGATGTCACAAGGGATGGAGCACTTTCCTTAGAAGAATTTTTCACCGCCATGCACTTGGTGGTTTTACGAAGAAATAATATAGAACTTCCAGAATCTCTCCCACCTTCACTTTTTCCACAAATGCAGGTAAGGTGGAATATGAGCATCTTTGTGTGTTTCTCTCAACATGAAATTAGAACATTTTGGCTTTTATCTCAACTCTTGTGGAAAAGAATTTTAGTCCAGCTTCCATTTGCCATTGCCAACATTTTTCTTCTCTTTTTCTTAAACTAGTTGAAATGAAATAAAAGCATCTTAACAATAAAGCTTGTTTTGGAACACTGGAAAGCATTTTTACTTCAGATTTTAATTACTATTAAGTAATTAACCCTGGATACATGAAATTCTAGATTTTTACAGTGAGCAGTTCTATTTTTAGACAGTTTAATTTGGCTTGGGTAGAAAAAGATTATTCAAAAACTCTTTTTTACTTCCTGGATATATACAAAATTATTAATCCCTTTTTGGTAATATTAATTAAATAAAAAGATTACTGTCTTCTTTTTTGAAATCGGGGTTATTCTTCTTTTGGTCCTTGGACAGGGTGGGTTGAGTGGATTGACAGACTTGGCTCCAAACTGCTAAATAAGGGTTGAGATGTAAAACAGAAGAAAAAATATTTATTTTGTCAGACATGGAAAGTGTCCTTCTTGTAGAGATAACTATAGATTAAATATTCATAGATTAGCATAAATGACAATATTCATGTACCTGAACTTTCCCAAAACATCTCTATGATAAAAGAATGAAATAGTGATAAAATTTACAGAGCTAGTAAAATGGGTGGCAACACGTTGGGATCAGGAGATGAGGTAGAGATGGAGGATGTGGGATGAGGGAAGAGGGGTAGTTGATAAGGCTAAATTCATCCATTTGAGTTCTGTGCATCCTCTGTTCCATCATATCACCCACCACAACCATCAAGAACCTTAAGGATTTCCTTGTCAGAGAGGGAAATGTGAGTCTTCATAAATGCTGTTGCAGAAAAAAAAAAAAAAAAGTAAACACTTATGATAAGTGTAATTTGGTTAATTTGATCTCTCCAGGAATAATCGTTATAATGTGTGAAACCACTATTTTTTCCCATTAAATTGTGACAAAAATAAAAAAGGAGCAAATTGTCTTGTACATACTAGGCAAATGCAATTATTCTAGCTTTTAACTTGGGGCCGCCTGTGGTTTAGAAGGTTTTAGCCTGATTTTGTGTGCGTGCGTGTGTGCGCGCACGCATGTGTGTGTCTGCCTGTGCGTGTGCCTATGTGTGTGCGTGTGATTAGCAATCAAGTGTTCAAGGCTTCTGAGGTTTCTTTAATAAAACTGACTTTGTGCAACCCCAGCGGAAGAGCAGCAGTAGTGGCGTGGAAGGTGGAAATTCCGGCGCGTCAGGAAACTCCTCTGTCGTCGCCCATACTATTGTTGCCGACATTGAAACAACTGCCAAAGCCACTCCAGATCCACTCTCACCATCCAGAAATAAGGAGGTGTGTGCGGTAAGAGATAATCAGATTTTGATAGGGATTTTCTATAATGTGTGAACTGAGTGGTGTGGATGTTTAGGTGTGTACTGAATGTAAATAATGGGATGTTGTGTAATTAACAAGGGGGGAGGGGGGATAATCTTGGACTGTCATATTTGGATGTATGAAAAAGTTTACTTGAGTTTATCCATTGCATATAATATTTTTTTTAAAAGTTTAGTATCTTATGCTTTATATAATGAAATTCTATAAATTCTATCAAGTAAAATTGTACTTATTGTTTTCATTATACATTATACAGTATTTTGTTAATTTATATTATCTCTCTTCAGTGGACGAAGTTTGTAGATTCCCCCACCAGTACTCTTTCATCACCA
Source organism: Penaeus monodon (assembly GCF_015228065.2). Lineage (NCBI taxonomy): Eukaryota > Metazoa > Arthropoda > Malacostraca > Decapoda > Penaeidae > Penaeus > Penaeus monodon. The sequence continues at coordinate 10,580,453 of NC_051396.1, read as the reverse complement.
GGTTTAAAACCTGTTAATTTTGACTTCCAAAAGTCAGCTGTTGAGCAGGTAAAGTTTGAGTGTTTGTATTCATGGATTTACTAATTAACATTGCTATAGAACAACAGGGATAATTAATTCCTTTCTATTGATTTTTAGAGGTATAAATATTTTAGAGGTATATTTTCCAATACAGTGCATGTCTTATCTCCAAACTACTCTCTCTGCAACAGGACCCTAAAATACTGCACCCTAAGGCTGTGAGATTAACCCCAGAATCAAAGAGACTAGATGTAACCGAAGGTGACGGGCCAGCCTCCTTCAGCCCCGATCCGGCCTTAACTTCTGCGGACATTACTTCCACAATGGCTGCCGGTGAGCTGCAACCCTCGCAACCTGCGGCCTCCTCTGCCCCGGGCCCCACGCAAGCCAGCCCCAAGAAGAACCAGGAGGGCCAGGAGATCAAGCCCATCCAGAGACCCTTGCCAAGAAAGCCAGCAGGTTGGTTCGCACCTTCCACTTCCGGATGTACTTTTTTTTTTTTTTTTTTTAAATACATTATTCAGCCTATCCCCTCCCATTCCTCCTCTCCTCTCCTTCCCTTTCCTTCCTTTTTCTTCTTTCCTCTTTCATCTTTACTCCTTCCTCCTTGCCTCTTCCCTTCTTATTCCTTCCTTGTGCCTACTTCTTCATTCTTCCTTCTATCTTCCTTCCTCCTTTCCTTTTAGTCTACTCCTTCCTTTCTCCTTTCTTCTTACTTCTTCCTTCCTCTTTGCTCTTTCCTTCCTTGTTATTCCTTCCTCCTTCCTCCTTGCTCCTCCTCCTCCTTGCTCCTCCTCCTCCTCCTCCTCCTCCTCCTCCTCCTCCTCCTCCTCCTCCTCCTCCTCCTCCTCCTCCACCTCCACCTCCACCTCCACCTCCTCCTCCTCCTCTTCTTCCTCTTCTTCCTCTTCCTCTTCCTCTTCCTCTTCCTCTTCCTCTTCCTCTTCCCCCCTCCTTCCTCCTTCCTCCTTCCTCTTCCTCCTCCTCTCCTTCCTCCTCCCTCTCTCCTCTCCTCCTCCTCCTCCCTCCTCCTCCTCTCCTCCTTCTCCTTCTCTTCCTCCTCCTTCTTCTCCTCTCTCTCTCTCCCTCCTCCTCTTCCTCTCTCCTCTTCCTCTCTCCTCCTCTTCCTCCTCCTCCTCCCCCTCCTCTCCTCCTTCCTCCTCCTCACTTCCTCCATCCTCTTCCCTCTCTCCTCCTCCTTCCTCCTTCCCTCCTTCTCCTCTCTTCCTTCTCCCTCTCTCCTTCCTCCCCCTTTCTTTCCTCTCTCCTCTCCTCCTTTCCCTCCTCCTTCCTCCTCCTCCTCCTCCTCCTCCTTTCCTTCCTCCTCCTCCTCTCCTCCTCCTTCTTCTTCTCCTTCTCCTTCTCCTTCTCCTTCTCCTTCTCCTTCTCCTTCTCCTTCTCCTTCTCCTTCTCCTTCTCCTTCTCCTTCTTCCTCCTCCTCCTCCTCCCTCCTGTACTCTGTAATATTATTATATCTTGAAGTACACATTATGAACTTAAACATTCATTAGTCACAGACCAGAGCACATTCTAGGTAAGAACTTCTCGTCAATGGTTTCTAACATTCAGCCAAGTGGTCCCCTAAAAGAGCCTCTTTCTCTGCCAGGGTCCGGAGCCGCTGTCATCCCACCGCCGCCCCATTCCACAGTAAGCACTCCACCAGAGGACAATGGGTGAGTTGTATTCCGAGCCATCTTCCGTGTTTGGGGACAAATCTACCATGCGTTCACGGCAGTGGATCTCAACCTTCTAAAATGCGAAGCAAAATTTGAGTTTCAGGGTTTTTGGGTCTCAGTTGAGTTTTTTTTTTTTTTTCGCTCTTCCTTTCTTTTCCCCCCTCTGTATTTTCTACCCGGCTTTTTATCAGCCTTTTTCTCTTCATTTTCTTTCTTTTTTTCTTCCACTTCCTTCCTCTTTACATTTTTCTTTCTTTCACTGCCTCTTTTCTTTCTTTCCCTTTTCTCTTTATTTCTTTTGTATTGATATCTTTTCTTTGCTCTTTTTCTTTGGTCCTCCTTATCTCCTCCTCCCCCTCCTCCTCCTCTCTCCTCTTCCTCTTCCTCTTCCTCTTCCTCTTCCTCTTCCTCTTCCTCTTCCTCTTCCTCCTCCTCCTCCTCCTCCTATTCCTCTTCCTCCTATTCCTCTTCCTCTTCCTCCTCTTCCTCTTCCTGATCTTCCTCCTCCTGATCTTCTTCTCCCCCCCCCTCTTCCTCCTCCTCCTCCTCCTCCTCCTCCTCCTCCTCCTCCTCCTCCTCCTCCTCTTCTTCCTGATCTTCCTCCTGATTCTTCTTCCTCCTGAACCTCCTCCTTCTGATCTTCTTCCTCCTGAACCTCCTCCTCCTGATTCTTCTTCCTCCTGAACCTCCTCCTCCTGATCTCCTTCGTCATTATCTTCCTCTTCCACTTTCTGTTTCTCCATGTGCTTGAGGAAGTGTAGTTAGCAGTTGTGTTTCCAGGCCATAGTAATTTTTATGTAATGGGACTTTTGCCATAATTTAGTTTTTTTGTTTTGTTTTCTGACCACTTGTCTTTTCTGTTGGATATTTTCTCATACTCTTATTTTATTATTATAGTACTTACAAAAGCTATAGATAATTGGCTCTTATGAAATGACTAAAATTAGTCACACAGGTTGAAAACCACTGCATTGGAGGACTTGTCATAAGTCCACTACTGCATGGAGTCAGTCTAGAGCAAACACCCTTAATGAAGTACTGTTTGAAACATGAAGCAATATCTTCATTACTTCTTAGAATGTATGGTCCTACAAGTTTACCCATGATGCCCAGCGCTCCCTTGTCTGGAGGGAAGAAAGATCCACCTCCCCCGCCACCCCCGAGGCCTGCCCGTACTCACACTCGCTCATCATCCCTCGACCTTAATAAATTCAGTAAGAAGAATTTTCTTTGTGTTCTTTGTATTTGTTTTCTTTTTTGGGTGAAAGGTGCAGTCATATATTTAACAGAGTTTTCTTTTTTTGTTCTTGTAGAAAATCTTAAAAATTGTAATTGTGTTTTGTACATGCACGAAAGGGAAATCATCCATATTTTACAAAATGTTACTCATCCTTCTCCTTTATACTAGCTCAGGGCTTAAGAATGTATGAGAATCACGGAACTGCACTTCAGGCACTTCCCTTACATTTGATTCCTTGTGTGTTTTTCCTTAGATCGCAGCAGTTTCTTAGGAGCTCCCCCAGCTGTTCCACCACGAGCCTCGCCAGGAGCCGTAAGTTTGTCATTTTTCTTTCTTCTCTATATAGTTTGTACATTAATGAACACATGCTATGTGTCTGGAATACTTTTAAGTGTATGTTTTTTTATTTTTCTATTTTTTTTTTTTATCATTTGTTTTCTGTATTTTAAACATGTTTAAAAGAGATTGTAAATGATAAGATGAAACATTAAATGTTATCATTTATTAGTGGATAAAACTTGGTTTTTATATACAGCAATTAATTTTACCCACACTATTGTAAAATAACAATATACAATATTTTGTTATTAGTTTTCATATAATTCTTTATATACAGAAAGTACCAACAATTTTTATACATTTCCCTTATACTTCAATGTGTTTTGCTTGGTCATACCCAGAATTTTGTAATATATTTAATTTTGGAGTAAAGGTAGTTGTTATGTATTTTAAAAGGTTAATGCATTTGTGAAAGTTACACTGTTGTGGTTCTTATTGTGGTAACTATATTTATTTGACTTTTTATTTAAGATGATTTACTTTGCTGTTTACCATTAGTACTGCAGTGAAGAGGACTTTGTGATTGTTGTATTAAAATGAGTATTGAGAGTACATATTATTACATTTGTCTTTTGAATGACAAATACACAAGCAAAGGCCTTGGCAGATCACCGGCATACAATGGTTACATTTCGTAAATATGGAAAAATAAAGGAACTAAGACAACAGAAAGTCATAGATCCCAGTTCTAGTGGCACTTATTTTTACACTTAATACATTTTTTAAGAATCACAGTTCCTTTGACTGATGATTGTTAGTGTTTTATTTTTTGTGTGTATTTATTTGTTTCAAGTAAGATTTTCTTCATGTGGATAATTTTGTTCTTTGTTTGGTGGATAATTTGCTTGAAGAAAATTGTGGGGAGTATTATTCATAATGTGTGATCTACTTTATTCATAAGCAGTTATGAATTATAGTATATTTAAAGGTTCCTATCACACAAGCACCTTTTCTGTCAATTTTTGAGTTTCCGTCTGAATCTGAGGCTTTCATGCTAATATTGCATGCAAACAGAATATCTCCCAGTCAGAGACAGTAGCGACCATTTCCGTCTGAGTAATTTTTGTCTTGATCTTGTGCTGTGGCGGTTCTATACAACTAGAATATTTTTTATTGGTAATTATATAGAATAAGTTAATGTAAACAGAAGTTAATATTCTAGAATATATTTGTATACAACATACATGATTATATATTTTTTAAAAGATCCCAGGACCTCACTCGGTTGGTGCCGTGTTAGTTCAAATGGGCACTATATTTACTTCCTTGGTAGTGCAATAGTTGTATGTGGAAAGTTCATAGAGGAACTAAAAATTTGACTGAAATAGTTGTGGTATGATAGGGTCTTGAGATAACCAATTCAGGAAAAGGTTTTGTGGCTTGTCTTATCTTTCACTGTGAAGACTTATTGGTGGGTCACAGGATGAAAAATACTCTTATTTCCACTCACCATGTTGTGTAGTAGAAATGTTGTCATATGTTGTGTATCATAACTGGATGTTTCCCTATGCCTTTTCGACTTCACACTGCAGAGAGAACTGCCAACGATATGGGTGAGTAACGAAGATTTCCACCGACTGATGTAAATAATGCTATTAATTATGAGGTTTGTTTGTGCTTCTGAACCAATTAAAAGTAGATATTTATCCAAGTATAACTGCTGGTATTTTCAGCATCTTTTCTTGTGTCAGTATAGTTTTTTTCAGAAGACCTGAAATAATATGAAGAGAAAATTTAGCAATCTTTAATGGAAATGAATTTAATGTCAACACATTGAAGATTTTATGAGTAAAGGATATCATGCCAGGACCTACTTATGAAGCTGGAAATTGTGAAATCTTATAGATAAATACTCTTTTGTTTCTGAGATTGGCCATTTTACTAGCTTATACTTGGCTCACCTTGCACCTGTTTAGCAAAGTTGATGTGTGCTTCTTTTTTTTATTTATTTATTTTTCCAAAATATTATATTAATGACAAAATGTAATCACACACACACACACAAAAGTTTACACATGCACACACTCATTTGAATATGCTCGCAGAGTTATAGTTTTATGTTTATTTATTCTTTTTTTTTTCTAATACGGGAAAGTATCCTGCTTTTTATCATATAAATGCAGAATTATGAAAATTGTTTAGGAACTATAGCATAGTCCATACATAGCTAGAATGGCATTCAAATCTGTAAATTTTGACGTTATACTTTTAGTGAAATATCTGTATTTCTTTTGTGTTGATTTTAAAATTAGTCATGTCAAAAAATAGATTAGATCTGAAGCTTGCAAAAAAGAAATATATAGAGAAAGAAAAAAAGAAAAGAAAGCAGATGTGTTTGTGCTAATTCATGTATATAGTGTATTTTTGTTGATATCTATATAAAGGAATGTGATTGCAACAAGTGATTGACATTGGAGAGAAAAAAGTGAGCTTACTAGACAGACTTCACAGTATGCAGTTGATTTTCTTTCTGATTTTTGAAAATATTTTAAAGGGACAAGAAAGTTCTGAAGTAGAGAAACATTACTAAAGATGTTTTGAATATGGACAATGTGCATTACTGATCACATTTTGAATACTGGCTCAAGTATGCAAAAATGGGAATTAACTCTCATTCATTCATAGTGATTAAAGTGATAGCATATGTTCTTTAAAATTTATTTAAGAAAAAAGGAAAATACTCTTATATGTGGTTTTTTTTATTTTTTATTACTCAAGATGTTTAGAGATCATAGTTTTGTTGTTTACTCTAAGGCTCCCTTATCTTCTTCAGAGCTCCCCCAAGAAGTTGATATACCAGAAAAGTGATGGTGACATGGCAGGAACAGAGACTAGTCAGGGCGATGATCCAGCTTTCCCCCTTGATACCCGACCCACCGTGGAGCACACGAGGGCTTCTGCTTTTGAGGTGTACCGCAAGCCGCACCAAGGCAAGTTTTTCTTCTCTTTCTTTTTTGAATTGATTGATTGGTTGATTGATTTTTATTATTATTATTTTTTTTTATAATTGTTCACATTGGTTTGTTGATATATTCCGGTCCTAAAACAAAGTTTTTGGTCACTTATCATTCCCCATTCCTGTAGAACTTGGATCAGCTTTTGAGCGCGTGTCAGGACCAAGGGGTGAAGAGGAGGAAAGAACTCGGCATATGTCAACAGGGGCCAGGTGTGTTACATGCCGTGCTGACAGTGGTTTTGTTGTAATAGTGTTTTAATTCATGACTGTAAGGAGATTGCAACAGTGTGATATTGTTTGATTTCTAAAAGGAGTGGTATTGGAACATGGATACTTTTAAAGGGAAATTATTTGAGATAGGAAACTGACTCAGTTGAATTTTACTTTCAGTGACTTAGTGTGATAATTTAATGGCATTGATTTTTTTATATATATATATTTTTTTTTGCAGACCAAAGGATAAGAGAGAGCTGCAAGCTTCAATTAGAACAACAACTGAAAAGAATACTATACTCACCAGATTAAATTCTGAGCTTAATCAAGAATTAGCTGAGGTGAGTACATTATGCAAAAGACCTTTGCAGGTTGTCTTTAACCTGTTGACACTAGGAGGCCATGTAAACTTTTATAGTAGTTTATTAAGTTTATTTGTATATAGATGGCTCCACAAGTTGCTTAGTTACCAAGGAGTCATTTACTAGATCCTTTGGATTTCAGGAAGAAAGTTTTTATTTTTATTACCATTACTTGTAAATTAATGTTAATAATAGTAATAGAAATAACATTTCAGTCCTGCAAATTCAAGGAGTGGAGTAAACAGGTAAAGTCAGGTAGGCCTAGGTATTGACTTCTTGGCAACCAAGTGTTTAGTGAATTCATCTATGTGTAACCAAATTAACAAAACAGATCTATAATAATACCTGGTGCTGGTGGGTTAATGCAGTAACTCATTGGATCTGGTTGCATCGTGGTAATCAAGTCACCAAAAATCTGGGCATTAGGCTTCTGTGAGTGGCTGCTCTGCCAGGTGGCTGCTTGTAGACTGGGCGCATGCGAACATGTGCGTGGTGACAAGACTCTATGCTTCCTATTTGCAAAGTTATTTACTCTTTTTACACATAAGTTTTTAAGCTGTTTTGGGCATTTTACAATGTTCATATTTGCCAATTGGTTTGCATTATCTAGATAGTAATATATATATATTTTTTCTTTGCACAAATGTCAGTCATCCCTCTTAAGCAGTCTACAACTCAGTGCAAGAAAAATTAAACTTTTTATGTAATATTCAGTTTTTTGTAATACAACCTGTGTCACTGCTCATGGTGCCAGGAATAGGATGATAAACAGGCGCTCTTCCAGTCAATGTCATGGACATTTCATTCCACACTCATACATCGATGGAAATAATGCAAAAACACCAAATGAGTAAAATAAACCTCCTAATAGGTTTGTGCACTCATGGTGAATCTTTTCCATCACTCCAGCCTTCAGCCGTAGTGCTTACAGTGGTAGATTCGCATCACCCAGCCTACTGCCAGATTTTCCTGTGATGGCATGTTCAAGTCACCTGCCCCTTGACTCGAATTTTTTCACGTGATGGTCACGTCACCTGGATCCACCTAGATTTTTTTCCGAATATAGAGATAGCAGGTTCAGGAGATGTATGTACAAGAAATATGAAAAATAGTTTTTCAAATATCTATATATGATGAAGAATGACAGTATTTGTACATGGAAACCTTGCTAAACATCCTGAGAGGTATGGTGTGTCACTAATAGTTGGAAGCTGTAACAGAAGAATCATTGTGCTTTTTAAAAGAGAAGGTCATTTTTCAGTAATCTGGAAATTATTATCATTGTTTGCGTTATTAACCTGTTGGATCCAGTTGCTTCATGGGCCACCCCTAGACCAAAACCAGGCCATCGGCCTTTCTTAAGTGGCAACTCTCCTGGGTGTATAGTTTATGTGCCTGTCCCACAAACACTTATGTATGGTGTCAAGATTCCTTGCCTCCTCTCAGCAATCTCTTTTTCTGCAAAAGTAGTTTTTGCCATTTTCCAAGGTCAACATTTGTCATTTGTTTTGCTGTATCTGGAGTCTGTTCATTGAACAGACTCCATGTTATCTCTCTAAACAGTCTACAACTCTGTGCAATAACAATAATAATAAATGGCTTTGTGTTATTTGTGTCACTTTTTAACAAGGTCCTTCTACCACCTGGAATTCCTAAAAACCTGGAATTCCAACAATTTCATTTTCCAGAAAACCTTGAAAAACTGAATTTTCAAAAAGAAATACTGAAAAAGTAATGGAAATTTATATTGGGTGACTCAATTTTTTTCAACTCCTTTTTCATGAAAAGCTTCTGTGTCATGATGATACAAAATGCAAAGAATTGTTCATTCATGTTACACACAAGGTACTGGAGATTTGATTAGTTTTTGTCACACACTTCCATGGACCATTATATTCCCTGTTTCAATAGTTTCATGCTTGAAAACAAGAATTGATGAGATTTATTGCAGAGTATTGCTTGAAAATAAGAATAAAGTTTATGAAAAATGGTTATGAGAAATCTACTTAAAGTTGATGTCATTCATTTTCACCTTTTATCGTACACCTCTTAAAAACTGGGTGTCATAATTTGTTTAAAATACATCCTAGAAAAATAGTCTTTGGTCCTGGAAAATTCTTAGATAAATAATTGAATTTCAGGTTTAAATAGGGAAGGACCTTGTTTAATATTTTCGTACTATTTGGTTATCTGTAGCACACCCTGAACCACCTGTCATGGTGGGCAGGAATAAATAGATTGGCATGGAAATAGTGTTCTCCCTGGAGGTGGTGTTCCTTTAGCCATGGCTGATGGATAGTGCATTCCACTCTTATTTACTGGTGGAAGTAATGCGAGTCCTATCGTAAATACCCACTAAGGCTAATTTTCGCAACCACACACTTGAGAGCACATTCCTGTCACCCAAGCCTCCACCCAAAATTTTCCATGACTGTATATTCCTGTCACCTGGCCCTTAGCCATATTTATTCATGATATGTTAGTCATGTCACTGGGATCCAGTGGATTAATTTAACTCTTTATTATTGTTTTTGACTGTTTTTTTTAATTTTCATCATTGTATGTTTTTTCTACATACATCTAGTCATAAATATTCAAAGTTTTTCTCTTTCTATACCTTTTATTTTATTTTTTTTTACTAATTATTGTTATTGTTACAATTTCAGGTGATGGAAGAAAGAATTGCACTCGAAATGCAGCTGGAACAGATGAAACCTTTCTCTAGTTAGTCGAGACATGAGTTAATGCATACGGGGAGTTGATCCATCATGGATCTTTTTCTACATAGTCAGAGGCCTTGCTGAAGGGCATTTTTATCTCTCTGATTCAGTTTTTTTCTTGGGAAAAAAGTGTTCATTTATGTTATTATTATCATACCTGTTCCTTTTCTCTTCTGTTGAGATGTTTGTTCAAGAAATTTTTTCTTTTCATTTTTTTTTCCTAGTAGATCTTTATTTGATCTGCATTCCTTATAAATATATATATTTTTCTTTCTCAATGTACCCTTTCTCTTTATATTTATTACAGATTTAGTGGATATTTCTATATATATTTTAAGAATTTTTTAAGTTCATTAATGTTAGATGCAGTAATTAATACTCAACTGCAGCTGTAGGATGGTATGAAAAAAAGCTTTGGTTGCACTTCGTTTCTGATCTGGTTGAATTGAAACTTTTCTTTTGAGGCTTCTTTGTATATTTGTGTGGATAGGTTGCTCTTGTTTGTATATTATGCATATTCTTTTTTTTATTTATTTATATATTTTTTTGGTGGTGTGTTTCTGTCTATGAAGAAAAGAAAAACAAACAGTGAGGCTTTTCTGTGAGGAACAAGAACTAAGACATTTCTGAGTACTGTTATCTGTTGGATATGTATTTTTTGTTTTGTTTTTCTTTCATAAAGAAGAGTAGATATTGCCAAGAAAGTCATCCCTGACAGTACTGAAGTGTGTTCGTTATTTTATGCAGAAGAATTTTGGATAACTCTTGTATATGAACATAGAAGGACATGACTTGTACAGAACTCTTGCTCTAAATATAGTAACTGCCCATGTTCACTTGGTTATTATCTTCTACATGGCCCAAGCAGTGATTCTTCCTGAAGCTTTGCTTGTTGTAGAGGAAACGTGATATTGAAATCAAGAATTTCTGAGATGTGAGAGCAAAGTTTTACAAATAGGATTTCAGAAGACTAGAAGAATTTGTAAGATCTGTCATTCCTCTCATGTCTTAGAAAGTTTACTGTCATTCTAATTATTGTTACATTATACCATTCACTTAGGCTTAGCCTTTTGAGATGTTGACATGCATGTTAGATTACTGAAAAGTAACTTTTAGAGGAAGTTGTGTTTTTATGATTATAACTTTTTTTTCTATTTATTCAAGTTTTTGTGATTGATCTGTTAAGGTTATTGGATTTAATAAGGCTGTGATAATCATTTTGAAATTAATGATAGCTTTCTGTATCTAGATGAACAACAACTAGTATCTGTGAAACTGTTTAGTAGATGTGAGTGAATGCTTTGTAGAGGAAGCATTTTTTTCCAAGAATTTACTTGTATCCATTTAGCAGAGTAGAAACAACAACAAAAAGGAAAAAGGAAAAAAAGGAATGAAAAAAATAGATCCTTTAAAACTGAATGGAACTCCCGGTATAGTGTTAGTGATACTTATAATAGTTATTTTCATTACTTTTGAAAGTCTAGCTAGATCTCAGATTAGTGTTATTCACTAAGAGTGTGCTTGGACCCCCTCCCCATTCCAGTAGGTAATTAGGAGTGAAACCCTTGATACCAGTACAATAATAATAAAAAAAAAATAAATGAGTGTTGAAAAATGAACAATCCATGTGCATAATTTTGTATCTATATGCCAGTGCCCTGCCATTCTCGTTGGTAGTTATAGGTATGTCATTATTAGTTGAAAACGCTAGTGGAGTTGCTTCTAGTGTGGTTTAGTATTCTAGAGGTAATTTATCTTTGCATACAGTATATGTGGAGATGCATTTTGTGAATGAACAAGTGAAGGAATTATTAAGTTTGAATATGTGTATGATTGTGTGTGGGTTTAAGAGAGAGAGAGTGAGTGAGTGAGTGAGTGAGTGTGTGTGTGGGGGATGGGGGGTGGAGTGGGGGGTAATTGTGGGTGTGGGTGAGTGTGTGCGTGATTTTTTTTTAAATGAGGGAGTGGGAAGATGGATGGGTGGTAGAGGCAAATGAGTGAGGGAGTGAACAAGTGAATTAATGAACATGTTCGTATATGGGATAAAGGGGTAAAGCTGAGCAGCAGCTTGTGGAGTATTTCTGTAAGCATTTATAGGAGAGCCCAGAATCTGTATCATGTACAGAATTAATTTTGCTATCATTCTTGCCCAGCTCCTATTACTAAGCCCCTAATGTGATGGCCATAGTCATCATTTGTTAATCATTGTTGATATACTATATCCAGTCTTCATCATCCTTGGCTTGTGATTCAGATTATCTGTTACAAATGACAATTTCACACAGCAAACTTTCCATATTGCACACATTAAATTTCAGTGCTTCCTCATTTTTCTTTTTCTTAAAACAACTAATAGAAATAGAACTTACCCACTTACTAAGGCCAACATCTGTCTTGGACCTAGAGCACAGTGATAGATTGGGAAGTCGTCAGACTCAAGCATCCTGGTTATTTGTGTGCATGTGTATGACAGCAAGTGTAGATGCCTTGGATTGGGTGTGAATAGAGATGGGTGCTTGTGTGAGTGTTTGTGACTTAATATGTTTAGTTGTAGGACTGTAGCTTATGCTCTGTGACTCACATGTCCCCCTTTCACATGAATTTACATTTTATGAGACACTTACACTCATGATTTTAATGTAATTGTTTATTTTGAACACTATTTTATTTGCATATTTGATGAGAATAGCATTTTTTCAGTTAGTTTAGGGAACATCCAGCTCATTTTTGGGTTTTATTCATTTGTTTATTTTTACTAAAAGATGTAAGAATGTTTCAGTAGCAAAGGCACTTTTAAATGAAGAAAGAAATTTACATGTGATATGATTTATTTTTCCTGATTCTCTCCTTTTTTCAAATATAAAGAAATTAGTTTATTTTGAGAGGGAAGAGACCACATTATATTGTTAAGCATGTTTGCTGACTCGGTACTTTTCATGAACTTTGGAGGTCTGTCTATACCCAGAGCTGAGCCCATTCTTTGTAAAAGTAAATTTCTTTGGGGGAAGCATTAAAGAAAAAAAAAGTTTCCAGTATAATCATGCATAAACTTGGATCCTTTCAAGATGATGTGTAACTGTATTTAAATCATAAAATGAGAAATTAAATGTTTATGAAATAAATAAGTTTTGTTATCTTAATGCAAGTTTTTGTAAATTTGCTATCTTTATTTCTAATTTGTAAATTCTTTTGAACATTTTGGATTTTTTTTAGTGTTGAATTGGTGAGAAGACAAACAAACTAGGAGGAGGGTTATTTTGTAAGAAAATTAAGTGTATAACTAAGAGTATTTAAGATAAAATAAATCTCATGATACAAGGAAGGAAGGTAGGATAGAAGAGGGATGAGAAGAGGGACAAATACTTATTACCACTCCATGTTACTGTTATACCCCTGTGGCCATGGTTTGGACAGTAGGTAGGGGTGAGTAGTTAGAAAGGTGGGGCAGTAGGTGGTTTGTTGGTGTGGGACCAGATTTTCCCTCTTCAGTTGACTATATACAGTTTTGTTAGTACTATTAAAGCATGGTGCAGCTTCTTAGGATATGACTATTCTTCTCCAAGGCTCCAAAATACTTATTTTGGATTTGAAATGTACGAAGTTATGTAGCAGTGTTGTGTTATTTCTTTTTATATATTTTTTCAATTATATTTTTGTTGATGAAAATGAGTTGGGATCCTTTTTGAGCCTTATCAATATTCCTTTTGCAGTAAAGAAAACAATTACAGACAAACATTCTCACATTTGCCATTATGGACAGTCCTTCATGCATATACATTGAGACAAAACACACACATGCACAGAAAGAAAGAGTTACTTTGGGGATGTGTGTTTATACAAAAGCCTTTTGCATACCCTATCATTAGTGTATCTAGACAGTAAGGCATGTGGATTGGATTTGGAAGAGGTTCAGTATGATGGGAAGATGGGTAACACTTTATTTGATTTTCCATCTCCTTTTTTCTTTTCTTGGTAAGATGTGTCTTCGAAGATGTTCTACATAAAGTGTAATAATTTTCATTCTCTGTTCTTCCTCGTATTTGCATTCCCTTTCCGTAGTACAACTTGCTCTGAAATACCCCATTAGAAGTTCTTATTCATAAGGATATCAGTCACTTGGAGAGTGAGGGAAAGAAAATGCATTTAGACACTTGAAAATAGCATGAACACAGGAATTTATTTTTTACTTTGGGTTCCATGTTCATTGTTTATCATATGCATCACTGCATTAGAATTGGACACAGTCTTATAAACTATATATATATTGTTCCAGTAAATTGGTGATATAATAAGTGTTTATTATTAGGGATTGGGTATAGTGCCTCGAGCATCAGGTATTGGCTGTTATAAGTCCTGGCGTAATGGCTGTCTGTTGTTATATCTTTAGAGTTAGAATAAATATTTTTTTAAAACAGAATCAAGAAGGTTAGTATTGTATTGAGGCAACTTGGTGCAGTTGGTGAATATCAAAGATGATTATGATTTTGTTATTTGTATTATATATAGGATGTTTTTTTTTATTTATTTTTTTATTTGTATTTTTTTTTTCTTTTCCTTCATATTGATATTATTATCATTATCATCATCATCATTATTATTATTATTAGCATTATTAGTATTATTATTATCAGTTATTCATCATCATTTATTTTATAATAATAATAATAATAATAAAAATAATAATAATAATTACTATTACTATTAATTATTTTTTACTACTAATACTCTTACTATTATTATTGTTAATTATTATTTATTATTATTATTTATTATTATTATTACTTTTCTATCACTGAATTTATTGTTTTTATGAAATTAGTAATAACGATTTCTGTTGAAGATATCATTTTGATTAATATTACCAGCTTTCTTGGTTGAAAACAGCATAATTGTTTTTAAAAATATTGCTAGGTCTCATATTGTTTATAAAATGTTAACTACTGCCATTCCTACGAGTTTGTAAGGGCGTTATGAATCAATAGAATTGAATAGTGACATTAAAAGGAACCGTTATGACAATATGAGTTATAGTGTAATCCAAGTTGATTAAACTTCTATCATTAACAGTTACAGTAGTAGTGATATGATGAGTTAGAAGGTTGCTAGTGGTTAATATGGATAATGTATTACACATAAATTTCAGTATAAAGATACAATTATTAGTAGGGATATAACATTTGAGCAAGTAAGAATACTAAAGGTAAGGATACTATTGATAACAATAATGATGTCAAAATGAAAGTTATTATTGTTGTAATTTATTTTTTATTGTTTAAATCAGTAAGATGATATTTGTACCATTGCTGGAATGATATTAGACTGAGATACAAACCTGGATGTTCAGATCATTATCTTTGACATAATACATAATGTGTTCTGTGTTTGCCCATCCATTTTTATTATTATTATTATTTAATTATTTATTTATTATTATTATATATATATTTTTTGGTCTCTTTTTGCACACTACCCACAATTTTGTAACTGGACAAATATGTTTTGTTCACATCTGAAGATATGTGAGTGTTACTTCACAGAATCCAGAAATGGAGAACTGTTCTATCATGTAATGGTCATCCCACCTCAACCTAACCTTTTTAATAATTTTCAGTTACTGTTATTTTATTTTTGTGCATGTTGATATAATTTTTTTTTCTTTTCTTTCTTTCTTTCTTTTACTCCACACACCTGACATTCAGCTGCTAGTCTGTCATTGAATTATATGTGCAATAGTGACAAAAGATGAAAGGAGTATTACCCTTTGTAACTTGTTGATCTTTCTATGCATTGTCAGTAACCTCAATACTTGACATTCGCTTTTGCTATCTTATTACCCCCCCCCCCCCCCTGCAAGGAAAAATGTTTTACATTCACTTTTCTGTTTTTGTTTTTTTTTTGTCATGAATTTGTGATGATAGTTGGTATGGAGTTCCTCTATTTAGCCATGTATTGTGGAATTGCAGTATGGAATATTCTGTGAAATTGCTCATATATAATTAGATGATTAATGACCTATGTATCATTGACAGTGTTAATTACTGTGGTACTTAAACATGAAAGCATATTAGGAAATTGCATAACTGTAAACTTTCCTTTGCAGATTTTTATTTTATTTATTATTTTTTGTTTGCTTGTTTACAGTTCTGTTGTGTTCTCGAATACACTTAAAATGTATAAGTCTTGGATGTGCCTTTTTTATTACCATTTAATTGGTCATTTTATTTTCTATAAAGAAGAAAGGTTATTTTACCTGTAAAAGCGGAGAGGCCATGTCCTTTGTATTAAGAGGTATTGTACCCTTGTGTTCCGTTGAATATACATATTAGAAAATATGATGTATTATGTAGTCTTCATGTATAATGTAGTATGGATAGAGATGAAGGAGTACAGAATTTATTAATTTATATATGTAGTCATATTCATGTAGAGAAGTCTGATTATCATATTTTGTTGCCATCCTGTTTCTAAGTGAAAAAAAAGAAAAAGGTAATCTATACAAATCTTTTCTTTTATAACCCCAAATTGCCTTTTGCAATAAATTTCCCAAATCTTAAAATAACTTTGAGATTATTGGTTTGGTATTTTGCTTTTATTTATTTTTTATTTTATTTTATTATTTATTTATTTTTTTTTATTGATTTTTTTTTAGAAAAATCCAAGGCAGTGCCTATTGGTTTGATACGATCTTTCAGTAGGCATCTGTATTTTTCATGTGCTCTATATATTTTAAAATTTTCATATTTTTTTTTTTATTTCTTTTTCTTTCTTAAACTATTTCCTCATACTAGTCCTCCACCTTATTCATCTTCATCTCTATCTTCCATCTCTTCTTCTCCCTTTTCTTTCCCTTCCTCTCCCTCTTCTTCTTCCTCCTCCTCTCCCTCTTCCTCTTCTTTTTCCTCTTCCTTTCTCTCTTTTTCCTCTTCATCTCCCCCTCCCTCTTCTTCTCTTCTTGTGCTTCATCTTCCTCTCTTTCTTCCTCTTCCTCTCTTCTGCTTCCTCTTCCAAGTTTCTTCCTCTCCTCCTCTTTTGCTTCTTCGACATCTATTTCTTCATCCTTCTCCTTCGTCTTCCTCCATTACTATTGGCTCATTATTCCAGGAGAATTATCGTTGTTATAGTAATCTTGTGCATATCTTTAGTCAGTCCCACCTGTAGCTGCTCATATCTATTATATATCTATTATATTTATGACATCACCGTTGTCATTCTTTTATTGAGTTTTCAAGTGCAAAACTGGCTTTGTTTGAATCTCATTTGCTGTTAACAACTGTCAAGAGCGTGCATTTTGCTACTCTTTCATGCTGCTTGCTAAATATTTGAACAAAATTATCAAAGTTACCCATATTGAAACTATCTGGGATAACTATACGTTTTCATAGGTGCCACCAAAATTAATTTGTTTTTAAAATTTTAGGCTTCAAGTGATTGTAACTTTTAAAATATTTTTTGTCACTCCACTCCACTCCACTCCACTCCAACTCCACTCCACTCCACTCCACTCCACTCCACTCCACTCCACTCCACTCCACTCCACTCCACTCCACTCCACTCCACTCCACTCCACTCCCACTCCCACTCCCACTCCCACTCTGCTCTGCTCTGCTTTCTACGCCTTGCTTCTCTCACTCTGGAATGGATAGTAAAGTCCTGCTCCCAAGTAAACTTGCTTCTACTTTCAGTCACATTCCCAAACTTGGATTCATACTTGTAAGCTTACACCTACACTCACACCTAAAATTACACTGAGAGAAACAAGCATACTTTCAAGCTCAGCCTCCTCCTCCCAAAGTCATACTAGCTGTGTCTTATTCTCGCTCACTCACACCCACGCATATTCATTCTCTTTTATATTTCAAAACTTCAATTTTTTTTTTTTTTTTTTTTTTTTCAGGGAACTTTTTTTTCTCATTCTACTTTTTGTTCCAATTTTGAAATGTGAAGGTTAATATTTTAAAATTATTCCTCTTATTAATTGAGGATTTATAAGGTAAGCAGCATTTAACTGTCTTGTGCATGTACAAGTTTTTGAATTTTGGCTTCTAGACAGGCCTTGTCAGCATTTTTTTTTTCTTTTTCTTTTTATAT
This sequence comes from Penaeus monodon, assembly GCF_015228065.2. Lineage (NCBI taxonomy): Eukaryota > Metazoa > Arthropoda > Malacostraca > Decapoda > Penaeidae > Penaeus > Penaeus monodon. The sequence goes on along the minus strand of NC_051396.1, from coordinate 10,562,838 downwards.
CACCTGAACGTATTTTATTGACTTAAACCATATATTACTGTCATTATAAGTAATTAATCTGCATTATATGAACAAAAAAGTATAAAAAAAAATATAATATATGGGTAAGTGGAGAAAATATAGATAACTAAAACTGAATTTAAGATACGCGTACATTGTCCTTGCTCAGAATTATTTGAGACATAAATTATATACTCTGTATAGCTAGAAACAGAGTTTTATTGGCTTTTGAGCTCCATAATCTGATTTTTGATATGACCAATACCTTTTGTGAAAGGAAAAAACTGCCTGGATGCGGATATAATACATTGATCGTCTATACATCCTGTTATTACCTACCCAAGTTTGATGTATTTGCTCTTGAAAACTTAATTTTTGACAAATATTTTATGAAGCTTACTGGTGTAGATTGTGTTACCGGTGATCTTTAGTATCCTCATCATTACTGACATGATCTGTAAGAGTTATGGAAGTTGTGGAAGTCACTTTAATATGATGTATGTAACTATTATTGAAGCTGAGTAATTGTGTAAAGGTTTGACATGCTCCTTTCCTTCCAAGCCCTATGCAAATATGTTTTAAAACTGGTGGATGAAGAGGCTGAAAAGCTTAACAGAAAGATTGACATATATGAAAGAAGGTCTTCAACTTTAAATATGTGGCTGTTTGAAATATCTTTCTCCCCAAATGTTTTTATTATTTATTGTTTTGTGTGCATTTTTTTTTTTTTTTTTTTTTTTTTTTCATATTGACGATGTTGGCTGTAAGAACCACATATCAAGTCTTGTGCTTCACATATCATGGAAGTGAAATCCCTGAATCCTTACTGTCTTGAACAATATGTTTGAGACTCTGATGAGGAAGCCAGAAGAAGTATGCTTTTTGTAAAATGTAATATAGAATAATGTATTTTTATTTAGTTTATATTTACTAATTTATTTTTGGAGGGGGAGATAGTAACATGAAAACAGAGGACTTAGAAAAACTTAGTTGTTAGTTTTGGAGGCTATGATTACATTTTTTGTATTTTACATTGATCAGAATTTTGCATAAGGTGTGTGACCAAGGTACCTTTACACAGGTATAACCACTCCAATCTTGATGAAAATCCTCATCGGCAACTTATGACCTAAGCCCCCTTTATTCATTGCAATATTCAATATCTTTTTTTTTTCTTGGTTTCTTTTGAATCAATTTTTATGATTGTCAATACTAAACCGTTTTCAAAGAAAATGTACCAAAATAACACCTACCATTGCACAAATTGTTGGGTCAAAAAATGGTGCAGAACTAGTGATGTCACCACATATAACCAATGAGAGTGTGCTGTAAGATATAAGATAGACAATTGTATAATTTACTCAATATTGTTATACTTACCTGATGTAAAACCAAAATTTCCCTCTAAGAGCTGTCAGAATACTTTGGGGAAAAAGTCAATTTCATTTTTGGGTTCAATAGACTATATGGAAGTGGAGCTACCTGGTTATATGTACCTTGTATATGACCTTTTTACTGTTGCATATTAATTTGCATGAAAGCAAATTTAAATGAGGGTAGGTATACTAAAAGGGTATGGCATTATACAGTTTGTGTAACAATTCCTCAAGTTTTCTTAAGGTTTTCAGTGGTAAGTGATCATTTTGCTCACTTATTTTCTCCAAATGTATAAATTTGTAATGTCTGTGTACATATAGAACTCAAGTAACCAAATGTTTTGTCCTGTAAGATTATTATAGATTATTTCCTATGATATATTACATGTAGTGTATGTTTGAAAAGCTTTTCTCTCCTTGCCATTTACATGCTTTTCCTTGCTCTTTTGTACAGTTCTTTCTGTTGTGTTTTTAGAAATCCTAAGCAATTTAAGCATACAAATTCATGTTGAAAGAAATCATTGTGTTCCTTAGTATGTTCAGTTGCAATGTAACTGTTTCATCAAGTATGTAATATGATGTACAATTGTAAAATTACCACAAGATGTAAAGGCTACAATCAAGAGCATTAGGTGTTAAGCGGAATATGTAACACTTTTCTGTAACAATATTCTCATTATACTATTATGAGGAAGGTTTTCCAAATTTGATTTTGCTAATGTTGAAGAGAATGTGATAGGTTATTATGTTCAGAAAAGAGTGAAATATTTATGGTTCCCAGTTTTGTAATAAAGATTCTATAGGCAAAATGGATAACAAGTGTTCTGCAAATATACATGTTATTGCCTAAGTTTTGTTAGATAAAATTTTAAGCTTTCATTAACCTCTCACGCAAGGTTTACTAGCTGAAAATAAACTTGGACATGCATGTACACGTGCACGCGCGCGCGCGCACACACACACACACACACACACACACACACACACACACACACACACACACACACACACACACACACACACACACACACACACACACACACACACGTATATGCACATGGACATGCACATGCACACGCACATTTATATACAATACACATGGACATGCTAATGTATACACATTCACATATATACACATATATTTGCACATGAACAAGCACACGCACATGTATTAGCACATGGACATGCACAAGTACAAGTAAATGCATTTGCACACACACACACACACACACACACACACACACACACACACACACACACACACACACACACACACACAGACATACAGACATACATACACATAAATACATACACATACACATACACACACACAAATACACACACACAAACACACACACATACATAGCATACAACATCACTACACATACATAACATACACACTATACATACCATACACATATACATACAACATACACAACATACACACATACATACATAACATACATCACATACATATCACATACATATACATACACACATACAACATAACATATACATACCACATACATACACTACACATTACATACATACACATATACTACATTCATATACATATACATCTACACATACTACATACATACATACAATACTACCATACATACATACAATACATACATACATATACATACATATACACATATACAACATACTACATACATAATACATACATACACTACATACCATACATACATACATACACATACATACACACATATACCATACATACATACATACAATACATACATACACATACATACACAATACATACATAACATACATACATACACATACATACATACATATACATACTACATACATAAGATACATACATACACACATACTACATACATAATACAAACATCATACACAATAACATACATACTCACAATACATCACACATACCATACCATTCATACTACATACACATACATACATACATACACATATACAAAACATACACACACATACATACAAATCATACATACATACATATACAACTACACATACACATACCTATATACATATATACATACATATATACATACATACATACATACATATATACATACATACATACATACATACATACATACATACATACATACATAAACACACACACATAAATACACACACACATAAATACACACACACATAAACACACACACATAAATACATACACACACACACACACACACACACATCGCCTTCTCCCTCCTTCGCCCTCTCCCTCTCTCCCTCCTTCGCGCTCTCCCTCTCTCCCTCCTTCCCTCCTTCGCCCTCTCCCTCTCTCCCTCCTTCGCCTTCTCCCTCTCCCTCCTTCTCCTTCGCCTTCTCCCTCTCTCCCTCCTTCGCCTTCTCCCTCTCTCCCTCCTTCCCTTGCCTTCTCCCTCTCTCCCTCATTCCCTCCTTCGCCTCTCTCCCCCTCTCCTTCGCTTCCCTCTCTCCCTCCTTCGCCTTCTCCCCTTCCTTTCCCTCTTCCGCCTCCTCCTTCTCCTCTCTCCCTCCTTCCCCCTTTGCCTTCTCCCTCATTCCCTCCTTCGCCTTCTTCCCTCCTTCCCTCCTTCGCCTTCTTCCTCTCTCCCTCACTTCCAATCCCCCTCGCTGGTGTTTTTGACAAAGATGGTTGGCATACCTTTACCTTTCTCTTTACCGTTGATCTTCCTCCTTAATCCTTCTTTTCCACTTCCGAGATGCCTCAGTATTTCACAGCCAATATCCTAAATGCAGCCTATTCAACCATTTCCCGAACTTCCCGATTTACACTTGAAATTATGTTCCATTGTGAAACTCAGATTGTACCAAAGCGTTTCGGTTGAAGCGTGCAGCTTGGAAGGGCTACCACACGCACGCACGCATGTTACAAGGAGCCATCCCTTGTCAATTAACAGCCCTCATATAATTCAAAAAGGCATCAGCTCATCATCACAAACAGCTGGCGAAATTATGTTTCCACCATAAAATTATCCACACCTGTCTCTGCAGTCTGGCGACGGATCCATAACTATCAGGTAAACATCTCCCCATCTTCACAACAGCTTCATCTCTGACCCTCTTCAAATAACTTCTGAATTTGGTGCCCATTTTCCATAAAATCAGACAAAGAATGCACTCCCATCAACTTCCTGTCCTCTGCAGAGTTTTATAATGCACTTTTTTGCTCTGAAATGCATTATGCACCATTGTCATGCCGCAACATTCACAAAAGCCGAGACGGTATACATTACCATATGTTACGACACTTTTCACCTACTTCCTTGTCCTTCCTTCCTTTCAAATTTCAGTAACATAAGAATGACAAGAAACTTTCCTCCCCATTGGCGTGAAGCCCTTGTACTACCTTTCCTAAAACCAAACAAACCTGATACCCTCCCTCAAAACTACCACCCCATAGCACTCATAAGCTGCCTAAGCAAGCTACTGGAAAGGATGGTTAACATCCGGTTAATGTGGTACCTAGAATATCACCACCTTATCTCTCTAAATCAGTTTAGTTTTCGTCGTGGCCGAAGCACAGCTGATCCTCTTGGCTATTGCGAGACTCAAATTACATTAGTATATGCTAATGCGGTTTCAAATGCTAGTACCAAATCCTTTAACAACCCACAGGATATATGGAAACTTAGGAGTTTTCTAAAGTCCTTTCTTATCGCACCTTCTGTGTCAGATTTGCCTCTTCTACTACCTCATCTTTCCCTCAATTCGAAGGTGTCCCACAAGGCAGTGTGCTCAGCACCACATTATTTCTCACTGCCGTAAACGGATTAGTTTCAGCTTTACCACCAGGAATCCGGTCATCACTGTATGTAGAAGATTTAACCATCATTGCCCCTGGTCGTTCCATACCTACACTCCACCAGCTTCTCCAATCTGGAGTAACATCAATCTCTTTAGATTTTCTACATCTAAAACCTAATTTTATCTTTTTTTTCTCGTTCATGTATAGGCCTCTAACCTCTACTCTTTCTATATGATGCTCCTATCCAATTCCGCCCTTCAGATAAGTTCCTTGGTGTCATTTTTGACTTCAAACTGTCTTGGAGATCATATCCTTTCCATAAAAAAGTCCACCGTCGCCTCCGACTCTTACAGACTCTCATATATATCTTGGATTTCAGACTGCAAAACACTCCTCCATCTCCATATTATTCTAATCCTCTCCACCCCTGATTATGGCTGTCATATTCTTCTGCCTCCATTCTCACTCGCCTTCCACCATTGTGGCCATAGTTTAGCCTTTCAATCCTGTCTAGTTGAGAGCCTATGTACTGGTTCAGGCCTACCATCCCTTTCTCGACGTCATGCCCTTTTGTCTCTAAGAAGCTCGTTTTCACCAACTTTCTCTCTTGAAGCTAACTGAACTTCAGTCTTTCTTCATACCTTCTCCCCATGTTTACCTGCCCCTTTCCTTGTTCACATGGATGCTCTGCTTTCCCTTTTACCCATTCCTCATCTCCAATCCCTTCCTCTTTAAGCCCAATCTTTCCCTCCCTATACCTTCCTCCTTCCCTGATCCCCCCAAAATCAAAACATCCCACCTTTTGTCCTCCTCACACATTTTCTTGCACATCTATAGTCAGTCCTCCAATAGCCAGGTCTATACAGAGGACTCCAAATCAACCTCGGGTACTGGTTTCTCCGTAGTCTTTCCGTCTCACATATACAGCTTTCCCCTTCCTCCTGAATTGAACGTCCTTACTACAGATGTATATGCTATCCTCTTTACTGTACAACACATGTCTTCCATGACTTCCTCATCCTTAACCATCTTAATTTACTCACAACTCAATATCACTCATGCAATTTATACACACTATCAACCCTATAGTTGTAAAATACAAGATCAGTTTTGTTTTATCTGTCTGCATGGCAGAAAGTAGTCAAAGTAGTAGTAGTAGTAGAACAAGCAGATGTTTTGACAAGACCCGCCTCCTTGTCCATAACCCACCAACCCTGCTTTTCCCATATTCCAGTCACTGTCTTCTTCTTCTTTTAACGGTAGGTTCATGTCTGAGCCGCCGTGGTCACAGCATGATACTTAATTGTAGTTTTCATGTTGTGATGCTCTTGGAGTGAGTACATGGTAGGGTCCCCAGTTCCTTTCCACGGAGAGTGCCGGTGTTACCTTTTTTTTTTAGGTAATCATTCTCTCTATTTATCCGGGCTTGGGACCAGCACTTGACTTGGGCTGGCTTGGCCACCCAGTGGCTAGGTAGGCAATCAAGGTGAAGTTCCTTGCCCAAGGGAACAACGCGGCGGTCGGTGATTCGAACCCTCGAATTCAGATTGCCGTCGTGACAGTCTTGAGTCCGACGCTCTAACCATTCGGCCACCGCGGCCTTAGTCACTGTCTACTACCCCCAATTTAAAGCTTTCCTCTATAACTGTTGCCAACCCTTCTGGTGAAGACTGACCACCAGTAAACTGCAAACCATAATACCTTCCATCTTTCCTTGGTTGGCTGCATACCATCAGAAAAGATGCTGGGAAACTGCCTTTGCACCAACCTCGCGCATTCATACCTCATGTCATGCTCCAACCCACCTCTATGTTTCTCTTTCAGTCCCACATATCCTACTATACTAGCTTCGCTTTACTGAAGCCCATACCCTCGCTTTTCCTTACTTGTCCCCTCCCCCCCAATCCCTTGCCCGTTGTTGTCGTGGGGGGCATTGGAGGCGGGGACTGGAATCCAATGCTGGGAATTCCTCTGCCTGGGGACTCAGCCCTCGACTCAACTAATTTTACATGGTCTTCTTTCTCTTCCTGCTTTTTGGTTTTTGACCGAAAACTACTACCCACTTCCTAAGGTGTAAGAGCCATGCTGAAAGGATGAAAGGCTGACTTCGTGCCAGTCCTGAACGGCCTAAGGGAGCCATGGGCACTGTATTCTCCTGTTTTTGTCTAGCCCTTACCCCTCAAGGGAACCCTGAGGGGTGGACTGTTTCTCTCCCAAAAATACTCCAAGCTTACCATGGCCAATAATGAACCCTTCTTAGGGGCAATGAGGCTTGCTCCTATATCAAATAGCCCACCAATCCAAACTCTCTGATTCCCTGTTCCAGGCTCCTTTGATCATGGCTCTGAATGCTGCAACAACTACCCCCTCCTCAAGGTCTACTAGTATGTTATCCACCCAAGTCAATACTCAATCTCTAGGAGATCTCCTACTCTCCCAACATGCTCAGCTTTATCACCTCTACCACCACAACCTTCATCAACTACCCCATCCTCCCTTATTACTACTTTACAGCTTTATTGTCCACCTCTCCATAATACTACCTCCCTCAACACTACTTCCTCTTCCCTCTACTACCCCCATCTCTACAAATATCTTAAATATTCTAATTAGCCCAGCCAAATGGGACCAATTTTTCGTGATCCCTCCCACAGTTCCCTACTCTGACAACACTTTTCTCTTCCAGCAATGTCTCCAAAAACAAGTAGGCAAAGTCTCTTTCCGTAGCCGACCTGATCGTTCTCGTCTTTTCACAGTAAAATCTGATAACAAAGCTATAGCATCATCAACTCTTAATTGATCTCTCCTGTAACCCCATTCCTGCAGAACCTCCTCCAACTTCTCAATACTTGCACCGGAACGGTCTTATCCCCCCAGCAAACACCCCTATCTATAACAAAAATTGGTCAGATTGTGGAGAAGACTTAATTCACCTGCCTCACGGACTATGATGCGATGTCAGTACAGTGCTACTCCATTCCTTCCAGAGGTCATCATAAGAACCCCACTAACATTACAAAAATTACTTTCCGTAGACATGACCTTCCCTTTTATGTTTACTTTGGTGGAGAATCCCTCCCTGTCTGGCCATATCAACCTCCTCTCCGTCAGTGCCGTTTAGGACATCCTGCCAAACATTGCCGTTCCACAGCCAGATGTCCTCTATGTGGCCAACCTGGCCATACCCAGACAAACTGATCTGCCACAGTACGCCACATGTGGCCCAACTATTTGGGCCCTCAAGGCTACATCACACTACCCGATTGAGTGCTAGGTGGGGTATCGACTTGGACTTTACATTGAAGCCTAACTTGAGCACGCGAGGAGTTTTTTCTCTTAACCGACCCATGTGATGTGCAGTCTCTTATCTCTCCCTCCCTTCTCAAGACATTCCTAAGTCACTCCTACTTAGTCTATCCTCGTCATCTTACTTCCCACTTGGCCTTAATACATTCCACAATGTTTTTTTCATTCTAACCTTCACTGAAACAAATCTTATGCACCAAACTGCTTCACTGAATTTCCTCCCAATAACCGCAGCGACGACTAACGTCAAATAGCCACTGTTTTGACCACATCATCGCCTCCACGCTTTTACCTCCTAACCTTGCCGTCTGTCATAGCTTTCGTCCTCTGCATAAGAACCTTTGTTACTGCAACTCCCCCCAAACCGTTTGACCAATTTCCTTGTTCATTCCAAAACGTATCTACTTAGCTTCCCAACTGACCCCAATCCCCTATCCACCTTCAACATTCCACAATTCTTACTTTCATATCCACATCTAAGTGACTGCTGATGTCCATCCTCCTCCTACTTATTTTTTAAGTCAATTTATTTATTTATTTATTTATTCTTACTTTTTTGAGAAAACATCATATTTGCAAAAGAGCGGACCATGGTCGCATGGTGAAAGTGCTCTTAGATTCAGTATTTTCTTTTGAATAGAAACCTTGACAAAAGGTCAGTGGCCCTGGCTTGAGGTTTGTTTTTTGTCAGGGTCTTGAAACGTTCTTGGGGGCATTGAATAAAAATGAAAATGTATATAAAAAGGGTTATTGGTCTTAACCAAAGTTTCACTGAAAGACATAATGATTAGTAAATCAAATAAATACTTGTTAAATGTAGTTTATATCGCAGTTATCAAAGCTAGACTTGCCAATTTGTCAAATGAGATTGATTGTTGGTTATATTTTCTAAGAAATTATTTTCCCCCCTAATCCCTTTGCTCGTTGTTGTCATAGGGGGCTTTCGGTAGCCATGACAACGGTACCCCTTTCGTTAATTACGTAGCCTTTACCCCTTATGGGTACCGTGTGGGGTAGACGGTTTCTTTTTCCCACTTGTTTCAGGTTCACAATACCATACCGTATCATGATACTTAACCACCTTCCCCTGTTCCCTTACCTCATTCCCCGGATTATTCTCCTCTTACTTCTCCAACACCCATCTCTATGCGTATTACCCGTTGACTGTTTCATAATGGCTTCTTTGACAGTTTTCCTTATACAATGTTCCTCTTCCTTCTTCAGACACAGATACTTTTCATTTCATCTAATTACCCTACGCCCTTAACCTTGCTCCCTTTTACTAATATCTGCCTTACTTCATTTGATCTACCCTCTTTACCCTTTTCACTACAATACTATCCTATGGCGTTCTACAACCTTTGACATCCAATATACTTTATCCTAATCGTTAACTCATTTTTATCCTTATCGCCACGATTCTTTAAATAGTGCTGTATGGCCTTTGTTGTCTAGCACGTTTATTTGTTTTAAGCATAAACCAGTAAAATTATATTAAAAAATTGCTGTTGTAAAGTTTATTTATTCAGGAATATGTAGCTTCTTTCCGACGCGTTTGAGTAAAATAATCCAGAATAGGACTTTTACATACATAGTTATACAATATGAAATACCCTCCACGGACTCTGTAAGAAAGTTGTGTTTTGTGCATTAGTTGGTGTGTCTATCGTTTGAGTCATAATGAATGTGTAGTCCGGGACACGCGTTTTATTTAATGTGCTAATGATGAAGAAAGACAAATAACTCTATACGAAATATTAGGTTATTACTGGCGTTTTTGTGAGGTGCGGTTTGAACAAGACCTACTTCTAGTCCATGTAATTTAGTACACATATTCTTGTCGACTGGCGGGCTAGCTGAAAACTAGTAATCATTCGAACAAACCTTTAAGGAGGAAGGAATCGTTGTCCTCAACTTGGCAATTAAAAAAAGGAAAAAAGAAAAAAAAGAGAGAGTGGTCATAACAAAAAAGTCGCCATTTCTCTCTTAGGGAAAATAATCATGTTCCTTTCAATAAATGAGGATGGTAATTGCAGATTGTTATATTAAGAAATGAATTTGATGATTATACATATCTCATTAATGCGAGGCATTTGACTTCGTTATGAAAATTCGATGTCTTTT
>NC_051396.1:10539775-10547275 GCF_015228065.2 Penaeus monodon | reverse complement strand
GGATGGAAGAGAAATGAGGAAAAAGAAGTAAGAAAAGAGAAGAGAAGGAGGAGGAAAACAAAAAGGGAATAAAAGAAGAAAGAAAAGAAGATGAAGAAGAAAAATATGAAACAAGAAAAAAAAGAGAAAGGACTAAAAATAAGAAAAAACAGTAAACAACAACAAAGAGAAATAAATAAATAAATAAATAAATAAATAAAATAAATAAATAAATAAATAAATAAATAAATAATAAATAAATAAATAAATAAAAAAATAAAGAAAGAAGAGACAGAAAGAGAAAAAAGGAAGAAAAGAAAGAAAGAAAGAAAGGGGAAAGAAAGAAAAAGGAAAAGGAAAAAAAGAAAGAGGGAAAGGAAGGGAAAAATAAAAGAAAAAGGAAGAAAAAAAGAAAAAAAAAAGGGGGAAAAAAATTGAAAAGGAAGAGAAAAGGGAAAAAAAAATGGGGAAAAGGGAAAAAAGAGAAGCAAGGAAAAAAAGAGAAAGAAAGAGGGAAAGAGAAAAGGAAAAAAACAAGGAAGAAAAAAGAGGAAGTAGGGGAAAAAAGAAGAGAAGGAGGAAGGGAAAAGGGGGAAAGGAAAAAAGGGAAAAAGGAAAGAGGAAGAAAAGAGAAAGGAAAAAAAGGAAGGAAAAAGGGGAAAGGAGGAAGAGGGAGGAAAGAGGAAAGAAGGGAAAAAAAGATGGGGGAGAGAAAAAGAGGAAGAGAGAAAGATGAAGAAGAGAAAGAGAAAGATCAGGAAAAGGAAGAGAAGATGAGGCAGAGGAAAAGAAAGAGGAAGAGGAAGAGAAAGACGAGGAAGAGGAAGAGGAGGAGGAGAAGAAAACGACGACGAAGAAAAAGAAAAACAAGACAATGGAGAAGCAAAAAATAAAAATAAAATGAAAATGAAAATGAAATAACAATAATAACAACAACAAAAATAACAACAAATAAAAAAAAAAAATAAAAATAAAAAAACAACAAAAATAAATAAATAGATAAATAGATAGAAAAATAAAAGGAAAAAGAACAAAAAAGAAAAGAAAAGAAAAAGGGGGAAACAAAGAAGAAGAAAAATAAAAAAAAGAGAAAAAAAAAAAAAACAGCAGAAGAAGAAGACGAACCAAAACAAAACCAAGATAAAGAGAATAAGGAGAGAAACCAAAAATTGGAGCCGCAGAGAAAAGGCAAAAGGGGGGGGAAAAAAAAAGAACGAGGCAAAGGACGCCATCGGGCCGTCTTCCTCTCCCGGCGTCTTGTTACAGCCACGCCATCGGGAGTGAGATCACGGCCTCAAGTCCCTCGCTCGCCGCTTATGCTAATGAGGAAGGGCGGAGGGCGGGGAGCGGTTTTCCCCCCCGGGGGGGGCCCACGCTCGCCGGGGGCGGGGGGTCGGGGCCAGCCCATGTCACGCTGGGTTGGCTCGTACGGGATGTGTGGTGGGTGTAAATAATGCGGCGCGCCCCCCACACCACAACAACACACCCACACACACACCCCAACACACACACACACACACAAAAAAAAAAACCAAAAAAAAAATATAATATATTTAAAAAAGAAAAAGGGGGAGGAAAAGGGAGGAAAAGGAAAAGGGGGAGGGAGGGAAGGGGGGGGGAGGGGGAGGGGGGGGGGGAGGGGGGGGGGGGGGTAGGGAGAAGGGGGGAGAGGGAGGGGGAGAGGAGAGGGAGGGGAAAAAGGGGGGGAAGAGGGAGAGGGAGGGGAAGGGAGAGGGAGGAGGGGGAGGGAGAGGGGGGGGAGGGAGAGGGGGAGGGAGGGAGGGGGGAAAGGGAGAGGGGGGGGGGGAGGGGAAGGAGGGAAAAAAGGGAGAGGGAAGGGAAAAAAGGAAAAAGAGAAAAAGAGAAAAAAAGGGGAGGGAGAGAAAGAGAGAAAAAAAAGAGAGGAGAAAGAGAGAAAGAGAGAAAAAGGGGAAAGACGAGAAGAAGGGGAAAAAGGGGAGAAAGAGAAAGGAAAGGGGGGGGAAAAAAGGGAAAGAGGGAGAGGGAGAAAAAGGAGAGGGAGAAGGGGGAAAAGGGGAGAGAGAGAGGGGAGAGAGAGAGAGGAGGAGAGGAAAAGAAGGAGAGGAGAGAGAGAGAGAGAGAAAAAGAGGAGAGAGAGAAAGAGAGAGAGAGAAGAGAGAGGGGGGGGAGAGGGGGAGGAGAGGGGAGAGGGAGAAAAGGGGAGGGAGAGGGAGAGAGAGAGAGAGAGGAAGAGAGAGAGAGGGGGAGAGAAATAGGGAGAGAGAGGAAAAAGAGAAAAGAGAGAGAAGTTGTCCTAAAGAGAGCGAGAGAGAGAGGGGAGGAGGAGGGGGAGAGGGAGAGGAGAGGAGGAGGGGGAGAGGAAAGAGGAGAAGGGGGAGAGAAGAAAGAGAAAGAAAGAAAGAGAGGAAAGAGAGAGAGAGAGAAAGAGGGAGGAGAGAGAAAAAAAGAAGAGAGGAAAGAGGGGGAAAGAGAGGGGAAGAAGAAAAGGGGAGGGAAGAGAAAGGGGGAGGGAGAAAAAGAGGGAAAAGGGAGAGGAGAGGAAAGAAGGGGAAGGGGGGGGGGGGGGGGGGGGGGCGGGGGGGGGGGGGGGGAAAAAGGGGAGAGAGGAGAGGAGGAGAGAGGGAGGAGGAGAGAAAGGAGAGGAGGAGGAGAAAGAGAGAAAGGGGAGAAAAAAGAGAGAGAAAGGAAAAAGGGGGGAGAAAGGGGAGAGAGGAAAAAAAGAAAGGGGAAAGAGAAGGGGGAAAGGGAAAGAGGAAGAGAAAGAGAGAGAGAGAAGAAGGGAGGAGGAGAAGGAGAGAGAGAGAGAGGAAGGGGAGAGGGGGGGAGGAGGGAGAGGGAGGGAGGGAGGAAAAAAAAGGGGGGGGAGGGAGAGGGAAAAAAAGGGGGAGGGGGAGGGGGAGAGGGGGAGAAAAAGAAAGAGGGAAAAAGGAAAAAAGAGGGGAAGAGAGAAAAAGGAAGAAAAAGAGGGAAAAAGAAGAGAGAAAATGAAGGGGAAAGGGGGAGAAAGGAAGGGGAAAGGGAAAGGGGAAAAAAAGAGAGGGGAGAGGGGAGAGGAAGGGGGAGAGGGGAGAGAGAGAAGGGAGGGAGGGGGAGAGCGGAGAGAGAGGAGGAAAAGGAGAAGGGGAGAGGAGAGAGAGAGAGAGAGAGAAGAGAGGGGAGAGAGAGAAAAAGGGGAAGGGGAGGAGAGAGAGAGAAGAGAGAGGGAGAGGAGAAGAGAGAGAGAGGAGAGGAAAAAAGAAGGGGGGGAGGAAAAAGGAGAGAAAAAAAAGGAGAGAGAGAGGGGAAAAAGAAAGAGAAAGAGAGAAAGAAGAAAGAGAAAGGGGGAAGAGAGGAGGAGGAGAGGGAGAGAGAGAGAGAGAGAGAGAGAGGGAAAAAGAGAAAAGAGAAAGGGGAAAGAGGAGAGAGAAAGGGGAAAAGAGGAGAGGGAGAGAGGGAGGGGAAGAGGAGGGAGAGGGAGAGGAGAGGGGAGAGGAGAGGAGGGGGAGAGGGATAGGAGAGGAGGGGGAGAGGGAGAGGGAGAAGGAGAGGAGAGAGGGAGGGAAAAAGGGGAGAGAGAAAGAAGGGGAGGAGAGAGAGAGAGGAGAGAGAGAGGGAAAAGAAAGGGGGGAAAGAGGGAGAGGAGAAGAGAGGGGGAAAAGGGAGAGAGGGGAGAAGAGGAGAAAGGAGAGAGAGAAGGGGAGAGGAAAGAAGAGAGGAGAGAGAGAGAGAGAGAGAGAGAGAAAGGGAGAAAGGAGAGAGAGAAGAGAGAGAAGAGAAGGGGGGGGGGGGGAAGAAGGAGAAAAAAAAAGAGAAAAAGGAAAAAGGAAAAGGAGAGGAGAGGAAGAGGGAGGGGAGAGGGAGAGAGGGGAGGAGTAGAAGGGGAGGAGAGGAGAGTGGAGGGAGGAGAGAGAGAGAGGAGAGGGGGGGGGAGGGGGGAGGGAGGGGTGGGGAGGGGGGGGAAGGGGGAGGGAGAGGAGAGGAGAGGAGAGGAGAGGAAAAAGAGAGAGGAGAGTGAGAGGAGAGGAGAGGAGAGGAGAGGGGGAGGGAGGGAGGGGGAGGGAGAGGGAGAGGGGGAAAGGGGGGAAAAAAAGGGGGAAAAGAGGGGGGGGAAAGAGGGAGGAGGGGGAGAGGGGGAGAAGAAGGAAGAGGGGAGAGAGGGGGAGGGGGAGAGAGAGGGGAGAAGGAGAGGGAAAAAAGGGAGAGAGGGGGAGAGAGAGAAGAGAGAGAGAGAGAGAGAGAGAGAAAGAGGGAGAGGGGGGGAGGGGGGGGGGGGGGAGGGGGAGGGGGAGGGGGAGGGAGGGGAGGGGGAGGAGAGAGAGAGAGGGGAGAGGGAGGAAGAAGGAGAGAGAGAGAGAGGAGAGAGGGAGAGAGAGAAAAGAGAGAGAGAGAGAGAGAAAGGAAAAGAGGAAAGAGGAGAGGAGAGGGGAAAAAAAAAAAGGGGGAAGGAGAAAGGAGAAAAGAGAGAGAAAGAAAAAGGGGAGAAGAGATTTGTTTTGATAACATATATTTACAAAACTGTGCATACCCCGCAAAATAGCCAGGGTAAGATGCTTCTATTTCTGTAGAGGGCTATTAGTCAATTATTAGTGTTATATACATGCCTGGAAGGGCTGTGCTATTATCACTGCATTAAAATATCATCTTGGGCTTGGGCGCCTTGCAATTTGCAGTGTTGAATGAAAACCCTTACATATTATAAATGTACTGTAAACTAGCGTAGCCTAGTCAATGTAACCTGCTGTCTCCGAGACAATCCATGATAGACTTTACAGTGGTTGTCTTTATCTATGTCCCAGCGACACTCTCGTAGTGCCAGATAGTACCATGTCCGTTGTTCTTCATTTTTTCAGTAGTCCATACCTGACCCTCATAATCGAGGGAGAGGGAGAGGGAGAGGGAGAGGGAGAGGGGGAGAGGGAGTGGGAGAGGGAGAGGGAGAGGGAGAGGGAGAGGGAGAGGGAGAGGGAGAGGGAGAGGGAGAGGGAGAGGGAGAGGAGAGTGAGAGTGAGAGTGAGAGTGAGAGTGAGAGAGAGAAAGGGTGAGACGGAGAAAGGGGGAAGGGGAAGGAGAGGGAAAGGCAGAGGTAGAAGTAGAGGTAGAGAGAGAGAAAGAGAGAAGGAGAAGAAGGAGAAGAGAAGGAGAAGGAGAAGGAGAAGGAGAAGGAGAAGGAGAAGGAGAAGGAGAAGGAGAAGGAGAAGGAGAAGGAGAAGGAGAAAGAAAGAAAGAGAAAAGAGAAAGAAAGAAAGAGAAAGAGAAAGAGAAAGAAAGAAAGAAAAAAAAGAAAGAAAGAAAGAGAGACAGACAGAGAGAGAGAGAGAGAGAAAGAGAGAGAGAGAGAGAGAGAGAGAGAGAGAAGAGAGAGGAAGAGGGAGAGGGAGAGGGAGAGGGGAGAGAGGGAGAGAAAGAGAAAGAGAAAGAGAAAGAGAAAGAGAGGGAGAGAGAGAGAGAGAGAGAGAGAGAGAGAGAGAGAGAGAGAGTGAGAGAGAGAGAGACGTAACTAACTGGTTCTGACCTGATTTTTATCAAATATCGTGTCTCCTAAATTTAGTCCACATTCACTTACTTCTTAACGGTGATGTAATGTTCAAAACATGTGGTTAAGTACAATATTAATTGTGTAACTCTATCTTTATAGTTGCATATCCTAAGTATAAGAGAAATTAGGTAGGTGCGTAGCCCCTAATTTACGGCATCGTCAAACCAAAAAATAAATGATAGATATTCAAGCATAATATCTGTCACTAAACTAAAAATTAAGAGTCCGGAATACTTCTAAAGTGAATCACACGTTAACAGTTAGTAGTTGTGCAAGGGAGAGAGTATTATATAACTGTAGTAGGAGTGACTATGATTTCATTCAGAATTTTAGCCCCGCGAGAATTCCCACGTTAAGGGACACATGAAAAAATCTATTCATGTGTTTGATCTGCATCGATGTGTGGTTGATTTTCCTTGTTGGTGTATCTCGGTGTTTTATTTGTTTTAATTACTGTTCAGGCGATTTCTATTTGTATTGTCGAGTTTGAGATCGTCTGAGAATCGATTTTATTCACGGGATTATGGTTACGTTTCAAAAATGGGATACGGACTGAAAAGTAAATGTTATGATCGTGGAAGATTTAACAAAAAAATCTAATGTTCTTTTGTGAGCAGGATTGTTCAGAAAAGAAAACTTCAGAACACAGTGTTCACCAACTGCAGGAGTATATCTCACATCTGTTCTTTTGACATTTTCTTTCCTGTTTATCTGTTTGTCTCTTTATCCATCTGTATTTATGTTCGTATTCCTATCTCGCTGTCTGTTGGGTTTCTTGCAGTTTAGCGACTCTTCTCCTTTTATCGCTTTCTATCTCCTCCCCCTGTTTCTTCATTACTTCCTCTTCCTCCCTCCCTTTTTCTTCCTACTCCTCTACTACCTCATCTTCCTCCTTTATCCTTCCTCTCTTCCGCCTCCTCCTCCGTCCTCACTCTCTTCCTCTTTCTTCCTCCCCATTCCCCTCCTCTTCCTCCACAAACTCTTCCGAGTCAGACCTCTTCCTCTTCTCCCCTCTTCTTCCTCTACTACAGCCTCTTTGTCCTCTCTCCTCCTTCTCCTCCTCCTCTTACTTCTCCTCCTCTTCTACCTCCGTTCTTATTCTCATTCTCATTCTCATTCTCATTCTCATTCTCTTCTCCTCCTCCTCCTCCCCTCCTCTTCTTCCTCCTGCTACACTTCTTCCTCCTCTTACTCTTCCTTATCTTCTTCCTCCTCCTTCCTCTTCTCTCCTTCTCCCCCTCCTCACCCCGGCCCAGACTCAACTTTCCCACGACTCAGGAATGTTGCGGTCTCTGTTTTGCAACATGCAAGACGACTCGCTCGCCTTTCGTGCTTGTGAGTGAGTCATATGCACGCTGTTGGTTGGTTCTTTGGCGATGAGCGTAGTGTTGCGTAGTTGTGAACTACGTGAGCCACAATATGAAGCTATGCTACCAAAAGTTAAATACATAATTGTTATTTATACATATATACATTTATATGTATATTTGTATATATGTATATATATATATATATATATATATATATATATATATGTATATATATATATTATACATGTGTGTGTGTGTGTGTTGTGTGTAATGTGTGTGTGTGTGTGTGTGTGTGTGTGTGTGTGTGCGTGTGTGTGCTGTGTGGGCGTGTGTGGTGTGTGTGTGTGTGTGTGGTGTGTGTGTGTACACATTATATACATTATATATATTATATATAATATATACTATATATATTTCTACATATATATATATTATATATATATATATATCTATATGTAGACACGAATATATATATATTATATATATATATTAAAAATATTATATATTATATATAACAGATATATATGTATATAAGTGTACACACACACACCACACACACACACACACACAACCCACACACCAACACACACACACACACACATATAAAATATATATATATATATCTATAATATATATATCTATTATATATATATATATATATATATATATATTATAATGGTGTGTTGTGTGGTGTGTGTGGTGCGTGTGTGTGTG
>NC_051396.1:10524775-10527275 GCF_015228065.2 Penaeus monodon | reverse complement strand
GAGTAGTGAGTTGAGTGAGAAAGAGAAAGAAGAGAGGAGAGAGAGAGAGAGAGAGAGGAGAGAGGAGAGACAAGAGAGAGAGAGAGAGAGAGAGAGAAAGAAGAAGACAAGAAAGATAGAAAGAAAAAGAAAGAAAGAAAGAAAAGAAAGAAAGAAAGACAAAGACAAAGACAAGACAGGCGCGAAAGAGAAAGAGAATGAAAAAAAAAGAAAAAAAGAAACTAGTAAGGTGTACCAAGTTAGTAAAAAAAATCGCTAGGTCCCGTAAGCGAAATGAAAGGATGGTGACGTCAGGAAGTGAGCGTAATAAAAGAGAAATGTAGTACTTGAGTGACATTCATTTGATGGAATGATCTGAACTTAACGTTTGTGTTATGGAGGATCAACAGAAAAAATGGAGAGACTAATTATAAATAGTAAATTAGACAAACACTAAAGAGGATGTGGAAGTAAATGAAGCTGCAAGTATGTTAGATTCTTAATGGATAATTATTGGTGATAGTCTTCATCAACATAAGGAAATCACGTTAATGAATATCATATCGAACATGGGGAAACGATAACAAATAATGCACGTTGTTCTCAAATAGCTAACAACATAACATTAGCCGCAAATCATAAAAAAAAATATGTGATCTGTTTTGCAGACATACTTACACCAGATCGCCAACACTATTTTGGCGAGCTCACAAAAAATAGAAAGAAAAAAAAATCCGTAAACGCATCAAATTATCATGTAACATATCACAAAAGAGAGAGAGAGGAAAAGGAATCCGTAACAGACATACGCCCGGATCACTACACGAGTGTCGCCAACATGGTTTGACTGAACGGACTTCCCGTCCCGTCAAAAGGTATAAGCACAAGACCCTTTGCAGACGTAACGGTGAGACACTGACGCTGAGATATGGGCCGTCTCAAGCAGCCTGGTTAGCAAAAACATTTCATGTGGGGAGAAAGGAGAGCGAGAGAGAGAAGAGAGGAGGCGATAGGAGGGATAGAGAGTATCAATGAGGAAAAGGAGAGGAGAACAATAGAGAAGAAGGGATAGGAAGAAGGAGAAAGGAGAGAGAGGAAGGATAGGAGGGAACGAGATATCCAATTAGGTAAGAAGGAGAAGGAGGAGAGAGGAAGGGATAGGAGGAACGAGCTAGAAGTATGGTGAATGATGGGGATAGGTAGTGCTGAGAGGGAAATGGAAGCTGTCTATTGAACTACCCCCCCCCCCCCCCCCCTCATCCGGGGGAATTTTTTAGCCTTGTCATTCATCTAAGCATTCCCTATCTATGATTTCTCTATCCGTCTATGTAATAATTTATTACTTTTGTCTATCCGTCTATTTGCAGTGTCCATTTCTCTCTCTCTCTCTCTCTCTCTCTCTCTCTCTCTCCCCCTCTCTCTCTCACACACCCACATAAATACGCACACACCAGCCAGACAGGACAGACCGACACACACACACACATGCAAAAAAAAAACGTAAGTATGCTATATATTGTAATATATATATATATTAATATATATATATATATTATATATATGTGTATATATATATATATATGTATATGAGCTTATATATAGATTATATGTATATATATATATATTATTATATATGTATATATATATATAAATATAGATATATATAATCAATATATATATAATATATACACATCACAAATATATATATATACAAATATAATATACACACACATATACACACACACACACACACACACACACACACACACACAGACATATATAGATAATATATATATATATATATAATATATCTAGTATAATATATATTATATATATATTTTTTTTTTTTTTTTTTTTTTTTTTTTTTTTAATATAGTATTTCTTATCAGTTTAACGATCTGTCTCTCAATCATCAATCATCTGTAAATCAACACGTATTGTAAACATACCTGTATCTGTAATTAACATTTACAGACTTCATATATCCATCCATTGTAACGGACGTACACGCACATGCTAGTCTAAATACCCCCATTTGAAAACAAGGAAATGGGGAAAAGGGGAGAGGGGGGGGAGGGGAGAGGGGGGTGAGGGGAGAGGGGGGGTGAGGGGAGAAGGCCGGGATGGCGCCAAGAGGGGATATGGCAAGCGGTCGGGTACAAGTGGCAAGGCTATTGGGCAAGGGCATTCGGCGATGGAGATTCCTTCCTCTTTCTGTTTGCAGACAGAAGCTCTATTTATAAGTGTGGGTTTGCAGGATTTTTTTTTTCTAATTGCATGCGGGGTTGCTATTTTTAAGTGTAGGTTTCTGTATTTTTTTCACTGATAAGCGAGGGTGTGTTTTTATGTGTATGTTAAAAGCAGGGTATAGTAGTTTCGTATCGGTGGATTGGCACCCAGTCTTTAAGAAAATGTACAGTTTTCACTTACCTACTTTTATATCTACACATAATCGTGCATTAGTAGCATACCGCCCATATGACCGCTATCAACACTTTCTAGCAGACTACTGTGTGCTGTG
>NC_051396.1:10512275-10517275 GCF_015228065.2 Penaeus monodon | reverse complement strand
TATAATATATATAAATTTTCAAATATTATACATATACTGTAATATAATTAAATAAATATATTATAATATATATTATATAAATATATATATATTATAATTTGCATATAATTATTTAAAAAATAATTTTTTTAATATATATATATTATAAATATTTAAAAATATTTTTACCTGTAAAAAATAAATAAATTATATATAAAATATTTTAATATATATATAATAATTACATTCTATATTTATATATATATATTTTTTATATATTTATAATATTAATTTTTTTTAACATATATATATAAATTTATATATTATTATTATATAATTTTATTTTTTATTTATTATAATCATTCACTTGAGCCACACAACCCCCAGACCACACACCCACACACCACACAACACACACACACACACACCCACACACACACACACCCACACACAAACCAATTTTAAATTTTTATTATTATTACACATATTTTTTAAATATTTAATAATTTTGTTTTTTTTATATAATATAATTTATATATAATATGTAAAAAATATATATATTTATTTTAAAATAAATTTTTTTTATATACCAAAAATTTATTTGCTAAAGTATATTTTTATATATATTATATTATTTATATATATATATATTTAAATTTATATATTTTTGTATAATATAATTTATTATCTTAAAATTTTTATATTATTAATATTATTTTTTATTTTGTATTTCGTTTTTAATTTTTTTATTTTATTTTTATACTATTTTTTGTTTTATTTTTTTAATATTTTTTTTTTATTTTTTTTATTAAATTTTGGTTTTATTTTTAATACTATTGTTATATATTATATAATATTTATATATTTTTAATTCTTTATATTATATTTTACTTTCTTTTCTAATTGTTTTACAAAAATTATATATTTATTATTTGTTTTTATTTAAAAATTCTTTCCCCTATTTTCAAAAAATTTCTATTTTTCTTCCAAAATTTTATAAATATCCTTTTATTAACTTCATAAATATAATTATATATTATTAAACTTATATTATATCAAAATTAAAAAAATTATTTATTTTTTTATATTATATTATATATATAATATATCAAATAATTTTACTATATTTAAATATCTATCAAAATATAGATATATTTTTTAAAAAATATAATTTTATATCTACATATCTTTAAATAAAATTTTAAATTATAAATAAATAAAATTTAAAATTATATATTTTATATATATAAAATTTTTAAATAAAATTTTATATATATAATTTTTATTCATATATATTGTATATATAGTATATTTTATTATAAAATATATATATATTATATTTTTAAAATATATTAATATATATATTATATATTTTATTATATATATCTATATATAGTATATATATAATAATATTTTATATTTATATATATCTTATATATATAATATCATTTATATAATATATATATATATATATATATATATATATATATATTATATATTTATCATATATCATATTATAGTGCTGTGAGCTCGACCTGATTCTGGTATCCCTCTTCATAATATTATGTATGCTCCATGTAACTTAAGTCCTAAATAAATCCCATGGTAATGAAGATGTCTGACAATGCAAGGAAGTTGAAGAGGAAAAAGTAAGAGTTTTAAAACGTAAAATACATTTAATATTTCGCGTTACCTTCACCAGCTTGGCGAACGCTGGCGAGTCTACGAGGTATGGATGTCATTAACGCCCCTGTTAACTGGCGTCCGTTTGCCGAGCACAATTGCTCACATACCGCAATTGCTTGAGTAACGACGGTATGACGGTTGCGGGTATGATCTTGGGGGAAGTGTCTGCTCATAGCTACGCAGACATTCTCAGTGGGATTGAGATCTGGCGATTTGGTGGATGAGGCACAGCTTAGTCTCGACACTGCTCGTGTGGATGGGGCTCTTATCCTGGGGAACATCACGGGCCCTCTCACCGCTGGTAGAAACACTTTATCCAGGATTTCCATTTAGGCAGACCCCGTAAATCTGGCGGGCCCGATAACCGTCAACTCCCCGACCCCAGCGGTTTCTGACAGTCTGTATATTGCAGCGTTATGCCAAGTCCCGATGGATTTTGCCAGTAGAACAAAAGGGTTCAGTATCCCTTGCGACAGTTATGGCATGTTTAAACAAAATATACATTCATATATATATATATATATATATATATATATATATATATATATATATATATATATATATATATATATAAAACTATGAACAAAATGACTCCCTACTGGCCACGTCCTCCTCTCAAACCCAGCCACCTGTGAGGAGTATTGCCACTGAGTATCAAATGGATTTCATTAGCCCATGGTATTTATGCACTTTAATGCAAGCTTCCTACTAGTCTTTCATACAGCACATTGATTTACGGTTTTGAACGGCATCTATTTGATCTTCCCCCGTCATGCACCTTGGGCGCCCACTTGGCCTTGTCTCTGGGGGACGCAGTTTCTTGGCGTCGCTGGATTAAAATATCCAATCTTCTATAATATATTTATTATATATATATATATATATACTATATATATATTTATATATATTTATAATATATATATATATATATATATGATATACATATTATATATCATATATATTATGTATTACTATATATATCATATATATAATATATATATATATATAAATAAATATACATTACACACACACACACACACACACACACACACACACACACACACACACACACACACACACACACACACACACACACACACACACATATATATATATATATATATATATATATAACATATAATATATATATATAACATATAATATATATATATATATATACTATATATTATATATATAATATATATATATATTATATAATATATATATATATATAACATATAATATATATATATATATATATATATATATACTATATATATATATTATATATATATATATATATATATATATATATATAAGATTAACAAATTGGATGATGTTCAAGGTTTGAAAACCAAGAGGATTAAGTGTCATTCAAGAAAGTTACAAGACGCCAAACTTCTTCCCGGAGTGCGGGTGAGTTCACAAGATTCAGGCCATGGACAATGAAAAGAAAAAAAAGAGAAAAAAAGAAAAAAAGAAAAGAAAAAAGAAAAACGATAAGATGAAGAAGAAGGACACGGGAGAGGAGGAAAAAGCGAGAAAAAGCAATTAATGAGAACAGAATTTTCCACACTCCAGTTCTCGAAAATCCAACGAAGCGGCGAGAGTGAGCAACTGGACGCTTATGAACAATGCAGGACCTTGTGCAAGACTATGCACTGATGCCACGGCAGGCTGTAAAAAACAAATGATAAAGGGAAAATACAACTAATGAAGGAAGAAAGATCGAAACACACAGCAGACAAGAAATAAAAATCAGAATACAAAATCAACGCGACATGGATCCCACTTCACGTATTTTAAAGACGAAACAGCGATATATATTTAGCTAATATTCACTCGCCACGATTTCCCTGATGAGAAGAGAAGTTTATATCGCGCAATACTCCACTTTCCTCTTTCTAACGTTAAGTAATATCTGCGTATGTTGTTGATGAGCCCGTGACGTCCTCTCGGTTTCATTTTACTGAAGATTACGATGATTCATAAATCTTCAACTGGTTAGAACTAACTACGGTCAACTGATAAAAGATG
Organism: Penaeus monodon; assembly: GCF_015228065.2. Taxonomy (NCBI): domain Eukaryota; kingdom Metazoa; phylum Arthropoda; class Malacostraca; order Decapoda; family Penaeidae; genus Penaeus; species Penaeus monodon. The sequence goes on along the minus strand of NC_051396.1, from coordinate 10,513,573 downwards.
TGAATTACGTTGCAAAAAGTGTGTTAGATAAAGCTGCGGCGATATTTACTAGACATATGAACAACGGCTGAAGCCTTGTAAACGAAGTGGGTGGTTATCAGACGCCGTGTCTCACTCACTCGCGCACTTTTTCATTCTCTCTCACTCTCTCACCCTTTCATTCTCACTTTCGCTCTGACTCTCTCTTTCTCTCTGTCTCGCTTTTTCATTCTCTCTCACTTTTTCGTTCTCTCTCTTTCTCTTCCTTACCCTTTTGTTCAATCTCTCTGTTTCTTTCTCCCTTCTCCCCTTTCTTTCCCTCCTTCTCATTTCATCAATCTTTATTTTCATTATCCCCCCCCCCTTTTTTTGACACGCGGCAGACTGCAACGCACTAGACGCTTATCGTAAAATAGTATTCTTTCAAGCCAGCATTCCCGGGAGCTGTTAAGCGTGTGACATCACGAAGCGAGGGTCTCGGCGAGGGTCAGGAGTACGAGCATTTCGTCACTCAATGTTGTTGTTGTGGTTGGGACTGCGGCTTGAATGGCCGGCCCTGATCCCTGTGACCCCCATGCTTTCTCGATTTCTGGCAATTTCTTGTTGCTGCTTGAACACCATCTAGTTTGTAGGTGATGGGAACGGGTTTAGATGAAACGTAGGAAGGCAGAAGTCGATCTGGAGGAGAGTGTGAAGCAATACTAATGACAAAGTTTTATTGTTTTTTTGGTTCTGATGCAACACGAAGCTAACGAGTAAGAGAGTCTGGCGATGTTCAAGAACATTTTTCTTAAAAGATAAGAAAAGAAAAAAAAATACATTTGCCATTAATATATTATTAAAATCGAGATCAAGTAGAGTAATATGAAAGCGAGGCGTGTGTAACAAACAAACACAATACGGAGTGTGGCAAGAAGGGCTTTTGAAACATCGGATGTTATCGTTCCACAATCTTGTTTACGCGCTCGGAAAATTATGATCCCCATTAAATCGTAAAGCAAAACGGCATATCGCTGTCACTGAACAACATGAAAAAACAATGATGTATATATAATAAAATGTAAAACGAAGGGCGTGATAAAGCGTGAAATATTCTGATGGGCGAAAGATAAACGAGACATTTGATAGGGGCATTCTGCTTTGTCTGTGTCGAGTGTCTGCTCCTGCCATGGCGGAGGCTGATGCCCTTTGCCAGGATGAGAGACCCCACGTGGAAGAAAATGAAAATGCATGGCATCAGATGATTTTTCCCTTTTTATTGGTGAAATGGGGTGAACTCATAAAACCTGGGGAGCGTCACTTCATTTTAATTTGCATGT
>NC_051396.1:10502275-10504775 GCF_015228065.2 Penaeus monodon | reverse complement strand
AGTATATTTGGTGTTAAAATATCCACTAGTATGTGAACGGTTGCTTATACACCCTACATTTCAATGCATTTCACCATGTGTACATCCACAATATGCCAGTGAAACAACGAAGGAAAGAACAGAGAAAAACACGACCATACCTTTTTTTGCGTGTTTCTCAGTTTTTCCTTCCGTTGCTAAATTATAACTTAAAAAGAAAAAGACATACAGAAAAGTCACCGGTGCTATCCCAAAGCAGCAGCACATCGGCCTTCCACAATCACTCAACGGATGTGTTGTAAAATGCAGGATGCTAATCTGATAATGCTAAAGGGTTAATTGTCCTTGTATTGTGCCTGTATCCGGTCCCCTTGTGCACTATGGATGTTTAGTATTATAATTATATCCCTTATATATACTCGTATAACGAAGGACTTAAAGATAGAAGTGAATATCCAATGGAGAAATTTACGTACGAGATCATTGCCTAAGTTCGTGTCGATGTATATGAGGATATTCAATTCAGAGGGTGTATGTGACACATGCATGACACTTCTGATGGGGGGTTGCATGTGACACTAATTGATGAATGGGATGAGGAGAATAATGACGAGGGGTAAGAGAGGAAGGGGGGGGGAGGGGGAAGGGATGGGGAGAGAGGGCAGGGGAAAGGAAATGAAAAAAAAGCAAAGGTGAGAGAATAGGTGGAGAAGATAAAGAAAGAGGAAGAGAGAAAGAGAAGAGGGAAGGAGGGACGGAGGGACGGAGGGACGGAGGGACGGAGGGACGGACAGACAGACCAACAGAGTGTCAAAGAATAGTCACAGAATGAGACAGACAAGCAGACAGACAGTAAAGATGAGAAAAAAACAAAACAAAATAGGAAGAGACTAAAGGAGGAGAGGGGAGGCACTTGTCAAGCGATGATAGACTAAGTTATGACTCAATACGAGGTGGCGAGCATCCTGAGTCACCTATTGAACAGGTGATTTATTGTCATTAAAGGGAGAAGGGGTGAGAGTGGGGGGGGGGGGGTTTGGGGGGGGAGGGGGGAAGGGAAGAGAAGGCAGAGGAAGGGGAGTTACATCACAATGGAGGGTAAGTAATATTTTCATTGACACGAGACAGCTTCATTCCTGTAGTGAAACCGCGTGGGTATTAGGGATGATGCAAAGAGAATATCGGAATTAAAAGCAGATGCGCAAGAAATTTCGAATGTTAAAAAAGGGAATGTTCAGAAGGAAATGAAGGAAAGCAGATAAATGGATGAATAAGAACTAAACGTAATTGGGGAAGAAAATTCGATTAAAAATAAACGGAGATCACGTTTGGCGGCTTAGTCTTTGATCTCTTTGAGGTGCCGACTCTCACCAGATAGAGTTGTTGCTGTTGTTATTATTCTTGCTCTGATAATAATAATAATACAAATAATACTGATGATATTAACAAATGTAATGATGATGATGACGATGATGATGGTGATGATAGTGATATCACGATGATGGTGATGGTGATGATGCAGATAATGAAAGTGATGGTGATAGTGATAATAACAGTGGATACTAGTTTTCCCAGCGTTATCTATGTGATAATCTATGCGCTTCGGACTGTACATAAACATTTCCCATACACCTTCAGTCTCCCCGCGCGGACCCCCCCCCCCTGCCCAACCAAGGTCCTTCAAGGCATCGAAGGCGATAAGCCGAGCACGAAGGACGCCGAGCCTAAGTGCCAATGAGCGAAGCCGTCCTGCCACTCGTTGGCGGCGACAGGGGCTTCCTCGGGCGCCTGACAGATGGCGGGCGAGGAATGCGCGGAAGGACCTCTGCTGCCGATCGATCACTCCATCGCGGGCGTCACCTTCCCGTTGCGTCAGTGCCAGGACCCGGTGCCACCTCCGCCCTGCAGTGCCTCGCCCGTCGAGTGGCTCGTACTTCTGCACCGAAAAGCAGGAAGTTGCCTTCGCTGATGAGGGGTGGGGGGAGGGGGCGGTTAGGGCGCCTCGTACGCGGGCATCCAGCGCGTCAGCACGGCACTCGGGCGCGAGAAGGGATTCGGATGCGGCGTTCGAGATCGCACTCGAGCGCCGACGGCTTGACGGGTCTCGCACTCTCGTCAGATCAAAGAGGAGTGATAACCAACAGGGATTTTATGAATGCGTAACAAAGAAACTATGGCAGACGAACGAGAACAAGGATAATAATGATAACGGGCATTAATTACCAACAACAATAAAACAACGACACCGATAACAATAACGTTCACAGTTTTAAAGGCCGATCCTCGAGTCTCTTCCGGATTAATTTAACGGCCGGGCAACCGAAGCCGCAGCCAGGTCGCACGCGGAAGTGACCCTCCGGACGCGGGCGAGGGAAGCACAAGGCGCACGTTCTCTGAGCTGACGACCTCGCGCCTAAGAAGGGGGAGGAGGAGGAGGAGGAGGAGGAAGAAGAAGAAGAAGAAGAAGAAGAGAAGAAGGAGGTAAAGGAGGAAAGGTAGAAGGTGAAGGAGGAGAGGGAGA
>NC_051396.1:10489775-10497275 GCF_015228065.2 Penaeus monodon | reverse complement strand
AGACAAACTGAGAAACAAACAAATAAGTAAACAAACGAAAGAATGATAAAGAACGAGTAATTACAGAAACAAAAGATAAAAAAATGGCGATAATATACGAGCGGGAAGTACAGCGGGAGAAGAGAGGGCGACCGAGTCGAATTTTAATTAGTCCTAAACAAGCACTTTATCGCAGAGGCTAAACATTAAAGAAGAAGAAAAAAAATAATTAAAGTCTCATGATTCAAATTACGGACCATTTAAGAAAATTATGAAGTGTACTTTTAACATGGGAAATACACGCACACACACACAGCGAGAGAAAAAGAGGGAAGGGAAGGGAAGGGAAGGGAAGGGAAGGGAAGGGAAGGGGAGGGAAGGGAAGGGAAGGGAAGGGAGGAAGGGAAGGAAGGAAGGGGAAGGGAAAGGGGAAGGGAAGGAGAAGGGAAGGGAAAGGGAAGGGAAGGAAGTGAAGGGAAAGGAAGGGAAAGGGAAGGGAAGGGGAAGGGAAGGGAAGGGAAGGGAGGGGAAGGGAAGGGGAGGGAAGGGAGGGAGAGAAAGAGGGAGGAAGGGAAGGGAAGGGAAGGGAAGGGAGGGAGAGAATAGGGGAAAGGAGTGGGAGAAGGGAAAAAGGAGAGAGAGAGAGAGAGAGAGAGAGAGAGAGAGAGAGAGAGAGAGAGAGAGAGAGAGAGAGAGAGAGAGAGAGAGAGGGAGAGGGAGAGAGGAGGAAAGGGAGTGAGTTGGAAAGGGAGAGGGGGAGAGAGGGGGAAGGGAGAGAGGGGGAAAGGGAGAGAGGGGGTAGAGAGAGAAAGTGAAACAGAGCGGCCCGTTGGTGAGAACACGAAGGGAGGAAGTTAGATGATGGCCTTCTCTCTCTCCCCCTAACAGCTGCGCCAGTGACCATGCTTGCTCTTTCTCTTTCACATTAACTTCCTATCTTTTGTTTTCCTTTTTTCTCATTCTCGGTCTCTTCTCTTTTCTCCCTTTTTTTCTTCTTCCGCCTCGTCTTTCCTCCCACGAATACCAAATCCCGCATACCAATTCCATATCTCCTTTGTATCAGCACACACTCCCTTTTATCTTTCTTTCGCCAAATCTATCTCTCCTTCTTTCCTTTCTGTCTTTCCTCCCACCCGCCTCCCCTCGGCGGCCTCAGAGGAGAAGAGGAACGGACCACGAACGTGATCTCATGACCGTGATCTCACCGCCGAGAAAGGCCTCCGAACAGACCTCTGTGAATACCCTGATGAATAACCTCCCCGGACCGACCTTAACGAGCAGCCCCGCCCACCTTGTTACGCGCCGTCGAGTGGTCGCCGCTTAACAGGTGGTTACTAGGATACACCGGGGAAGCTTATTGGCAACAAGTGGTTACTAGGCTACGGCAGGGCACTTCAGGAAGTAGCAGGTGACGATTACTTAACGAGTCAATGGTTCCCGACGAGGTGTCCCCGGACGCCAGGGACTCCTAAGTGGTAATTTCGATCGTTCAAAGGGTGTTTAGCGTGAGGTGTCTTTTCACGCCGTGGAATTGTATTATATATATTATACGTACATATTTACATGGTGTATTATGTGTATTAGTTTTTTTTTTATTCAACATTTGCGATATGTGATGAATAAAAAGGATTAGGGATTCATTAAAAAAAATGCAAAAGCTGGAAATTCAATTATAAAAATAATCTGAAATGACTTAAATAATCATCTAATACTGAGGCCTTTTTTTACCGTTCTTTATGACATATTTGAAAACTGGCAGCGACCGCCTCGTTAATATTATCTTTACGATCAATTTTGTCGTACATGCATGCATACACATAAGTCTATGTACATCTAAGAGATATTGATAGATCAGTAGATAGATAAGTTACCAGTTGTATTGCTTACTAGTGTGTATCTTACGCATATCACAGAGGCGTGGCTAAACAGGCAGTCCTCGGTTGACGTGCCCCTGGAGCACGGGAGATGCGGGTTCCTGGGGAAAATGAAGCTTAAACAGGAGTCCGAATAGTTAATGAAAAGGCTGTGTAAAAAAAAAAAAACTTTACGTGTGAGCGTGTGTAAATATGTGTGCGTGTGTGAATATGTGTGTGCGTGTGTAAATATATGTGTGCGTGTGTAAATATCTGTGTGCGTGTGTAAATATGTGTGCGTGTGTAAATATATGTGCGTATGTAAATATATGTGCGTATGTAAATGTGTATGTGTAAATATATGTATGCGTGTGTGAATATGTGTGCTTATGTGTAAATATATGTGTGCGTGTGTAAATATAAGTGTGCGTGTAAATATGTGTGCGTGTGTAAATATGAGTGCGCGTGTGTAAATATATGTGCGCGTGTGTAAATATATGTGCGGTGTGTAAATATATGTGCGCGGGTGTAAATATATGTGTGCGTGTGTGAATGTGTGCGTGTGTAAATATATGTGTGCGTGTGTACATATGTGTGCGTGTGTAAATATATGTGTGTGTAAATATATGTGCGCGTGTGTAAATGTATGTGTGTGTGTATGTGCGTGCGTGTGTGTGCTCGTGCGTGCATTCGTGCGTGCGTGTGTACACAAAGTTGCTTTTGTTAAAACATATTTGTTTATCTATCCATCTTTCCTTTTCGTTTAGCATATCTTTTCGTAACCCACGCAGCCCCAGAAATCCCGCAGAATCGAGAAACGAGCTTTTGATGCCGTTGCTCAGTAGCCTGGGCTCGGTCGGTCACGTATCAGCTTACGGCGAAGCGTCTCCTTCAAACACGCTTCGCACGATCAGATCATGCACAGGTCCTGTTTTTCTTTTTCTTTTTTTCTTTTCATTCATTATGCCTCCCGATGTATACAATTATGACGAAATAATTGTGCTTCTGATTAAGTTAATATATAAGTTATAGGGTAAATTCGTGGACTAATTTAACTGATGCAACGTTTTAAGCAATCTAGTTCAGTAAATAAGCGATGTTCTGGAATGCAAATGAATGACACATAGAGAAGAATGTGCAATATGAGTAAAATTGGTTGCTGAATGGAGCGGCACGCCCGCCATTGTGGGCGTTTCCTGTAGTCTTCGGACTGATGTTTTTGCTATTTACGTTTTTATATATACATACATATGTATATCTATATGTATGCAGATATATGTGTACATGTATGTTTACATGTATATGTATATGTATATCACACACACACACACACAAACACACAAACACACACACACACACACACACAACACACACACACACACACACACACACCACACACGCACGCACGCACGCACGCACGCGCACACACACACACACACACACACACACACACACACACACACACATATATATATATATATATATATATATATATATATATATATATATATATGAACAGTTCACAAATTACTTATAGGAGTCATTGTAAAAGAACATTTCATTCATAAACAGACCAGGACGGAAGCGAAACAGACTTTGAAATCTCTGGATATTTTTTTCTTACCCGCCATAAGAAAACCCTTTCTTTCACTAGACAGAATTTGATTAAACCTTCAACTTATTCTCATTCACATTTTTTAAAATATTCAGAATGCAATAAAGCACTTGATCAAGGAATCACGCATAAAACAACTGATATTGCAGGCGAACCAGAAGGCAAATCTTATAATGACATTTATCTGGTATTTCTTGTTTTTTGAGGGAAATTGACGGAATTTACTCTCACTTCATTCGTGCTTCTGTGTGTGTGATTCATGCATTTAATTCTTTATGATTCTTTATCTAATACGACAAAGATAAATAGATAAAACAAATCAATGGATGTGTAAATAAGGAGATGGATATCTAAATAATTAAACCAATTAAATAAAGGGATAAATAAATTAATAAATAAGCACTAAATATTATAGAATACAATAAGATGATAACATTAGCCTATAAGATACTGCATATCTATAGCATCAATACTATTACACTCAAAACACATTCACCTTAATACCCTCCAGTTACGAATCCGAAGTACCACCAAATTTCTTCCATTTTATACTTAAAACAAACGGCCTCAACTAACCACACTCATCTTCTGTACATCAACAAAGACATGGAAGGTATTCACGCCTCTTCCTCCCTCGTCACTGCGCGTTCAGTTGTTGCCAGAACCTACACAAACTTCGACCTTGGAGAGCTGAGAGAACACCGTAGTCATCGGCGCATCGGCATTCAACCTGGTTCCCCGAGGTTATCTGGTATCACTGGTCCTTCTCTAGCTGTGTTTGTGTCTATGTGAGATAGCGTTTGATGTTGTTATCGTCATTATCACATTGGTGATGGTAAAACAATATGATTAAAAAAAAACTACCGAGCTGATAGGGGGGGGGGGTGTAATTGATGCCGTTTATTGTTTTATTTAGTCATTTATCTATTATTGTTATTACTATTATTATCATCAACTGATGATATGATGATTGGAGATGGTGGTGATTATAATGATAGTGATAATGATGATGATGATGGGGCTTGTCGTTTTTGTTATTGCTGTTGCAATTCACATTGCTATTACTTCTATTATTGTATTAATCACCATTACCATTATTATCACTGTTAGTAGCGTTAGGAGTAAGTACAAGAATAATATTTTTGATAATCATAGTTACAACAATGATAACAATGAATGATGAATAATGATAATGATAATAAAAATGATAATGACAATAATGATGGTGACGATGATCACAATATTGATAATAATATTGAAAATGATAATGTTAATAATAATATCAATAGCAACAACAAAAATAATGATAATGGTGATGGTAATGATGATGATGATAAAGAAATAATAATGATACTAACAGCAGTAATAATAATAATGATAATAACAACAGTAATAATAATGATACTACTGATAATGATAATAATGAAAATAATAATTATTATGATTTTAATAATAATATTGTTAACTATATTGATGATAATAATGATAAAAATAACGATAATAATGATAGTTATAATGATAATCATAATGCAATAATGATGATAATAATGATGATAAAAAGAATGACGGTAACAATGATAATATTTACGTTAATAATAATGGTAGTGATAATAGTGATTGTAATACTGGGGATAATAGTGATGATAACAATGATACTAATGGTAGTAACGATGATACTATGGTAGAAAAACCCACAATGCAAAAACTAGATTTATTGAAAATGAGACCACAGTTTCGAAATCAACCTTGATTTCATCTTTATACATGAAGATAGAATCCAGGTTGATTTCGAAACCGTGGTCTCATTTTCAATAAATCTAGTTCTTTGCATTGTAGGTTTTTCTACCATAGTACCAACACAGAAGAGTGTTTTACCATTCTTCAATGATGATACTAATGTTAATGATAACAGTGATGATAAAACTGAGGATAATAGTGATATTAACAGTGACACTACTGATGATAATAATGATTATAAGAATGATGATAATAATGATGTTAATAAGATGATGATAATGATAATAATAATAACTATATTACATGATGACGATGATGATGATAACAACGACAACAACAACAAAAAAACAATAGTAATTATCAGGATAATAATAATAACAATAATTATGATAATAATGATAATGATGATATGATAAAAATAAAAATAATAACAATAATGAAATAATAATAATAATAATAATAATAATAATAATAATGATAATGTAATAATAATAATAATAATAATAATAATAATACCAATAATAATAATAACAGTAACAACAACAACAATAATGATAATAATAATGATAAAGATATTAATAATAATAACTATGATAATAATGATGATAATAATAATGATAATAATCTTCAGTATCATCTTACATCCCCTTTATTCTCCTGTGAATCAGCTGGGAGCGTCGGCTAAGCTTTACTGGAACAAATAAGGTGAATTGTGATAAGAATGGAGTCAGAACATTTTACGACAGACACTCGAGGTTTTGTCAGAATGAACGATGGTAAAAACGAATTCATTTCTCCCTTTTTTCTCATTCTCGGTCTGTCTGTATGTTTCTTTTTCTGTCTCTCTGTCTCTGCCTCTATCTTTTATCTCCTTCTACCTCTCTCTCTCTCTCTCTATCTCTCTCTCTCTCTCTCTCTCTCTCTCTCTCTCTCCTCCCTCTCCCTTTTTCAGTGTCAAATTCTGTCTTTTTCGTTCATATGTCTTTTTCTTCCTTTTTCATTCTGCCTGTCTGTTTGCCTACCTATCTGTTTATTTGTCTGTTTCTCTTTCTCTCTTCACTTTAATTGTACTTGTACATATTTGTATGTATAATTATGTTTACTAATATAACATATAAGCCATTTTTAAAAAGCTATTAGTGTGTATTGTTAACGGCTGAATAATGACAATTTACACAAACTCTCGGGTCCGCTTTTCACCTCGTCCCTTCAGATTCCCTCGCCATTCCGTCATAATCGTTCTCTCCTTCTCCCTCCCATCTCTGTCACTTCTCCTCCTCCTCCTCTTCTTCTTTCAACCTCAGAAGAAAATGCAACAGAATCCTCCTCTCCCGGAGAAGGGATAGGATCTCAGGACGATGACAATTAAATTACAAAGCGTAAAGTCACTCCTACCAACTCAAGTCTAATAATAGATGTGATGTCATGCTACGTCAACAGATGGCAGGATCGGTAAATAATGTTACCCGCACGATTTCTTCGTTGAACTTGACGGCGCGACTGGTGTATTGATTGTTGCATTGCCTACTATGTTTAAGTGCACTTTGTGGTTTAAAATATATTTTATATGCATTGATCTTTATGTTCGTCTTGTGTTTAGAAAAAATAAATGAATAAAAAATACAATCATGGTCAAGCATAGCGTGTGTTTTAGAAAGATTTTTATACAACTCTCTTCATGTGTACCTTGTATCTAAAAAAATGAATTATACGACCATGTTTAGGCAAGCAACAAACAGTATATCTTGTCCTTGATGTGCATTCCTTGCTGATAAGGGGTAAACGTGATAACTGTGGTTTAAGAGCTATAATGGATAATTCTTTATCATAGATGACAATTAGAACCTTTGAGTACACTTACTAGTTAATGCATAGCGAGGGAAAATGGCAGAGATTAGTTTATTTTTTTTAGTGCAGTTCACCACAATGCAGTACAACCGTAGTCTTAATTGCAAACTCCCTTTATAACGCCACTTGATACGTCGGAGTACAGCTTGCCAAACTGGAGTACAGCATAGCAGCCACACCTTGGTACTCTTCACAGCAGGTATCGAGGGGGAAACCAGCCACTCGATAACACGATGCCAACACGTGATAACAGGGATTGAACCGCTCCTTCTGTGATTAGTCTCTCGTGATTCAGCGTCGGGATCCCTTGCCAAATAAGGCACAGTAATCTTAGACGTGGAAAATAGGTGGGCAGGATGTTAGCTTAGGAATCTACTTACTGCAAATATGATAGATAAAAAAGAAGAATGGGTAAGGCGTGGAAGGGTGAATAGTGAAGCAGTTGGGGTGAGGAAAGTGGTAAGACAA
>NC_051396.1:10479775-10487275 GCF_015228065.2 Penaeus monodon | reverse complement strand
AATTATGAGAGGTGTTCTAGAGAATTTTGAAGGAACTGTAGATGTTGGAGGATACAAAATATCAAATCTAAGGTACGCCGATGATATAGTTTTGATTGCCAGCAGTATCACTGAACTACAACAACTACTAGATAAAGTTAGAGAAGCAAGCGAAAAGGCTGGCTTGTTTCTCAATGCCAAGAAAACTAAGATCATGAAGATTCAATGATAACTGGCAATGAACAATGATGAACATGTTACAATCAATGGAATGATTGTGGAAAATGTGAAAGAGTTCACTTATCTTGGAGCTGTTTTAACTAATACATATGATGATTCACCGGAGATAAAAAGAAGAATTGCCATTGCCAAAAACGCCACAATTGCTCTCAATAACATCTGGAAAGACCGAAGCATTACCTTACGGACAAAGCTGAGGTTATTGAACTCATTAGTTTTCCCAGTTGCATCATAAGGTTCCGAGTGTTGGGTGCTGAAGTAGATAGACAAGAAAAAGATCAATAGTTTTGAAATGTGGTGTTACAGACGAGTACTGCGTATTAGCTGGACAGAGAAGAAGACGAATGACGAAGTGCTGAGAAAAAATAAATTGTAAAGACCGGCTGTTGGACATCTTGAACAGGAGGAAATTAAGTTTATTGGTCATGTGAATGAGAAGTAAAAGTATTGAGAAAGACTTGCTGACAGGGATGGTGATAGGAAACAGAGGAAGAGGCAAACCGAAGACAAGACTGAGCGACATCAAAGATATTTGCGGGCTGTCGATGGATAAGTGGAAAGAAAAGCGTAAGATCGAGTTTAGTGCCGAAGGATGGTGGAGAGGTCCACGGCTGCTCAAACATGAGCATACCGTTATTGATGATGATATATATTTATACAAATACACATGCATATGTATATATACATATATATACATATATATATATGCTTATATAGACATATGTATATATATATATATATATATATATATATATATATATATATATATATATATATTTTTTTTTTTTTTTTTTTTTTTTTTTTTTTTTTTTTTTTAACGGTAGTTTATTTTTTGAGCCGCCGTGGTCAAAACATGATACTTAATTGTAGTTTTCATGTTGTGATGATCTTGGAGTGAGTACATGGTAGGGTCCCCATTTCCTCTCCACGGAGAGTGTCGGTGTTACCTTTTAGGTAATCATTCTTTCTTTTTATCCGGGCTTGGGACCGCACTGACGGGGGTCTGGCTTGCCCCCCCAGTGGCTAAATAGGCAACGGGGGTGAATTTCCTCCCCCAAGGGAAATTTTCATGTATTTAGGTTCGATTTACCTAAAATTATTTAAATCAGTGGCGGCTCCATACGGCGCGGGCAATGGTGTGTGTAGGTCACCCACGCACTTGCCCCCCCCCGGCGATGGTTTGCCTTCACTGATTTAGACTATATACAGGGTTTTTTATATATGTGTGTATATAACATACTGCGTGTGTTGTGTGTGGTGTGTGGTTGTGTGTGTGTGTGTGGGGTGTGTGGGTGTGTGTGTGTGTGTGTGTGTGTTTGTGTGTGTGGTTACACACAACATTGCATGATATATATATATATAATATATATATTATATATATAATATTTTTATATATATACATATACCACACATGATGTATATTATAATTATATATAAAAATTATATATATTTAATATTTTATAATAATAATAAAATATATATAATTATATATAAATATATATATTTATATATATAATATAGTATATATATTTTAATGTAATATTTTTATATATATATATTAATTTATTATATATATATATATATATATATATAATATACATGCATATGTGTGTGTGTAACACACACACACCACAACACCACCACACACAACCCCACACACACACACACACACACACACACACACACACACACACACACACACACACACACGCATGTATGTATATATACACACATATATAAACACATGTATATATGTCTAAATCAGTGAAGGGCACACACCAGTCGCCGCATGCAAGTGCGTGGGTGCATCCATACACACACGCATTGCCCGCGCGCGTATGTGAGCACGCGCACTGATTTAAAAAATTTTTTTAGGTAAACGAACCAGATACGATGAAGTTCCTTGGGAAAGGGAAAATTACCTCGTTTCCCTATTTAGCCACGGGGGTGGGCAAGCCAACCAAGTCAGTGTGGGTCCCAAGGGATAAATAAAAGAATGATTCCTAAAAGGTAAACCGAACTCTCGTGGAGGGGGAAATGGGGCCCCTACCATTACTCACTCCAAGACACACACATGAAAATAAAATTTAAAGATCATGTTGGACCACGGCGGCTCAAACTGAACCTACCGTTAAAAAAAAAAAAAAAAAAAAAAAAAAAAAAAAAAAAAAAAAAAAAAAATAATAATATATTAATAAATATATAAAATTGGGTATATTATACATATGTCTATATAAGCAATTTTATTATGTATATATATGTATTATAATATGCAGTGTATTTGTATAAATATTATAAATCATCAAAACGGAATTGCTCATGTTTGAGCAGCCGTGGGACCTCTCCCCCCATCCTTTCGGCAACCCCTAAACCGATTTACGCTTTTTTTTCCCACTTATCCATCGACAGCCCGCAAATATTTTTTGATTCGCTAGTCTTGTCTTGGGTTTGCCTCTTCCTTTTTTTTCCCCTACACATCCCTGTCGCAAGTCTTTCTAAAATTTTTTACTTCTCATACAGCCCAATAAATTTAATTTCCTCCTGTTCAAGATGTCCAAACAGCCGGTCTTTACAATTTTTTTTTCTCACACTTCGTCATTCGTTTCTTCTCTGCCCAGCTAATACACGGGGTTTCGTAACACCCTTTTAAAAACTTTTGATCTTTTTCTTGATATCTATTTCAGCCCCCAACACTGGGAAAAACCTAGATGCAACTGGGAAAACAAATGAGTTCAAACCCAGCTTTGTCCGTAAGAAATGCTTGGGTCTTTCCCAGTTTATTGAAGCATTGTGGCGTTTTTGGCAAGGCTTTTTTCCTTTTTATCTGGGTGAATCATCAAATTTTTTAAAGTTAAAACGCCCCAAAAGTTTAAGTGAATTTTCACATTTCCAAAATCATTCCTTTTTGATTGTAACTGTTCATCATTTTTCATTCCCAGTTATCATTGAATTTCATGATCTTAGTTTTCTTGGCTTTGAGAAAAAAGCCAGCCTTTTTGCTTGTTCTCTAACTTTATTAGTAGTTTTTGTAGTTCATGATAAATGCTGGCAATCAAAAAATATATCTCGGGGTACCTTTTGATTTGATATTTTTGTATCCCCCAAAAATCTACAGTTCCTTCAAAAATTTCTGAACCCTTCATAATTGTTTCCCCCGAATATATGTTTAAAAGGGGCGGAGACAGAATGCACCCTGTCGCACTTCTTGTTTTGAAAACGAACCATTCTGTTAACCCCCTAAGTGGTTCTTACAGTTACTTGTTGTTTGTCATAATGGCTTTTATTAGGGGTGATGTTTTTGGAAACTTCATATCGTTCATGTTTTCCAGAGGATATCGTGATCAACAGATCAAAACCTTTCCATAATCGATAAAAACGGTTAGTCTTTTTGAGTTTTCTGTTTTTCTCTATGTTTAATTTTAGATTTTTGAATTGGTTTTTGGTATTTTCCAGGGCGAAAACCTGCTTGTTATTGCAATTTTCTCCCCTTAAATTCAACTTCATTCTTTTAGCAATAAATTTTTTAACAAAATTTGCGCTGTAACTTTTTAATGCAATGTCCCGTTTTTGTTGCATTTGGGGGGCGCACCTTTTTAGGTATGGGGGGGGGAAAAAGATTTTACCCAGTTTTGGCCTCATTTTATTCCATATTTTTTTTACAAAGTTTTTAGAAGAAAAATATTCAACACTTTCGCCCGCATTTCTGATTAGGTCTGCTGTTTTTTATCTATTTCCCGGGGGTCTTGTTATTCTTTTAAATTTTTTTATGGGTTTTTAACTTCGTCTAGCAGTGGCGGGGGGTTCATTTCGTGTCATTTAGTCTAATTAATGTTTTGTTTTTGATCTTTATTTCTTTTTGTAAGGTTGAACAATATTGATTCCATCTATCTTTGACTTCTTTTCCTCACATAAAACAAGCCTCTTCAGTTTTTTTAAATGTCCATTTTAGGTTTAAATTTTCGTTGTGGTTTTTGTACTCCAGGTAGAGTTTTTTGTTTTCTTATTTATAGAAAAAAGTTTTTAAATTTTCCCGGCAAATTTATTTAATATTTTCCTTATCTTGTCCAATAAACTTTTAAAAGGGGTTTTTTTTTTTTGTAAATTACCTTTTTCAATGGATTATTGATACCCTTTGATTTTAGACTCTTGTTTCAATTTCACTTTGTGTTTTTCAGATATCCCGGGGATAAATAAATATATATATATATATATATATATATATATATATATATATAATAAAATTTTTTAAAATAATATATATATATATATATTATATATATATAATAAATATATATATATATATCAATAAAATTTTAATATATATAATTTTACCAAAAATATAAAAATTTAATAAATTATATAAATATATTATATAATGTATAGTCCCTTATAAAATATAAATAAATATATAATATTATATAATACTATAAACAACTTATATATTAATTTATTATAATATAACTATATATATA
This sequence comes from Penaeus monodon, assembly GCF_015228065.2. NCBI lineage: Eukaryota > Metazoa > Arthropoda > Malacostraca > Decapoda > Penaeidae > Penaeus > Penaeus monodon. The sequence continues at coordinate 10,482,584 of NC_051396.1, read as the reverse complement.
TAAAAATATTTTATTTAATATATATATCTAATATAATATAATATAAATTATTTAAAATTATTAAATATATAAGAAATATATAATAAAATATATAAATATAATTATATATATATACACATATATTAAATTTTTATAGTAATATATTAATATTATATATATATATATTATATAAAAAATAATTTATTTATACACTTTTTTATATATATATATTTTATATATATATAAAATATATATATATATAGATTATATATCCATTATTAAAATATATAATATTAATTTTATAATATTAAAATAAAATACACTATATATATATAATAATATATATTATATATATATATATATATATACACTTTTTATTAATCCCCTTAATATTTTTAAAAAATATTAATATATAAAAATATGTGTGTGTGTGTGTGGTGTGTGTGTGTGGTGTGTTTTTGGTGTGTTGCGCGTGTGTTGTTTTCGTAACAATTTTTTTACCTTATATTGATTTTTTTTACGGGGCCAGAAAAGGGTTTCCAGGTACACTGATAAGTTTTAAAAATTTTCCCTTTCACTTCGGACGTGGGGGTTCTTTTAACCACCTCCCCCCCTGGGAACCGGTCCTAAACCTATTTCCGTCCTTTTCCCCAGTCCAAATACTCTTTCATCACCCTAACTTCCCTCGTTTTCCCCATCAATCTTATATCCATTATACTGTTTTTTTTAGCGGGAGAGCCCAAAATTTTATTAGGTCACATACTCCCCTTTGGGTGGGTTTCCTGAAATTTTTAATGTCTTATCCTGCGTGTGCCCGCTCATCCATGCCAAATTCACCCTCGTAGGTTTCCCACATAACACTGCGCCTCACCCTCAAAATCCCCCCTCCCCCTTTGCCACTCATCCATTCTTTCCCCTGCTCCGTCATCTTTCCTCTGCTTTACCCCCTTTCTTACCTAAAATTGTCTTACCACTTTTCCCCCCCAACGCTTCACTTTCACCCCTTTCCCCGCCTTACCCATTTTTTTTTTATCTTTTAATTTGCAGTAAAAATTCCTAAATAAATCCTGCCCCCCATTTTCCCCGTCTAAGATTTTTGCCCATTTGGCAAGGGAGCCCCCGACGCTGAATCACGAGAACTAACAACCCCAAAAAACGGGTTTAACCCTTTACACGTTTGGACGTTTATCGAGTGGCTGGGGCCCCCCCCGAAAACCCGCTGTGAAGATACCCAAGGGGTTCGCTATGCTGTACTCCAGTTTGCAACTGTACTCCACGTATCAAGTGGCGGTTATAAAGGGGGTTTGCAATTAAAAACTACGGTTGTACTGCATTTTGGTGAACTGCCAAAAAAAAAAAAAAAAAAAAATAATTCGCATTTTCCCCGCATGCATTAAATAGTATGTACCAAAGGTTCTAAAGCATCTATGATAAAAAATTTTCCCTTAAGCTCTTAAACCACGTTATCACGTTACCCCTTACCCCCCGCAAGGAAATGACATCCTAAAAGGGAAAAATTACTGGTTTTGTTTCCCTAAAAATGGCGTATAATTTTATTTTTTTAGATACAAGGTACACATGAAGAGGGGTGTATAAAATTTTCTAAAACACAGCTATGCTTGACCAGATTGTATTTTTTTTTTCATTTTTTTTTTTTCTAAACACAAACGAACTAAAGATCAATGCATATAAAATATTTTTAAACCACAAAGTGCACTTAAAAAAAGTAGGGAATGCAACAATCAAATAAACCAGTCGCGCCGTCAAGTTCAACGAAGAAATCGTGCGGTAACATTATTACCGATCCTGCCATCTGTTGACGTAACATGACATCACTCTATTATTAGACTTGAGTTGGTAGGAGTGACTTTACGCTTTGTAATTTAATTTCATCGTCCTGAGATCCTATCCCTTCTCCGGGAGAGGAGGATTCTGTTGCATTTTCTTCTGAGGTTGAAAGAAGAGGAGGAGGAGGAGGAGAAGTGACAGAGGTGGAAGGGAGAAGGAGAGAACGATTATGGCGGAATGGCGAGGGAATCTGAAGGGACGAGGTGAAAGCGGACCCGAGAGTTTGTGTAAATTGTCATTATTCAGCCGTTAACAATACACACTAATAGCTTTTTAAAAATGGCTTATATGTTATATTAGTAAACATAATTATACATACAAATATGTACAAGTACAATTAAAGTGAAGAGAGAAAGAGAAACCGACAAATAAACAGATAGGTAGGCAAACAGACAGGCAGAATGAAAAAGGAAGAAAAAGCCATATGAACGAAAAAGACAGAATTTGACACTGAAAAAGGGAGAGGGAGGGAGGGAGAGAGAGAGAGAGGACGAGAAGAGAGAGAGACGAGAAGAGAGAGAGAGAGAAGAGAGAGAGAGAGAGAGAGAGAGAGAGAGAGAGAGAGAGAAGGAGATAAGAGATAGTGGCAGAGACAGAGAGACAGAAAAAGAAACATACAGACAGACCGAGAATGAGAAAAAAGGGAGAAATGAATTCGTTTTTACCATCGTTCATTCTGACAAAACCTCGAGTGTCTGTCGTAAAATGTTCTGACTCCCATTCATTATCACAATTCACCTTATTTGTTCCAGTAAAGCTTAGCCGCGCTCCCAGCTGATTCACAGGAGAATAAAGGGATGTAAGATGATAGTGAAGATTATTATCATATATTATCATCATTATCATAGTTATTATTATATCTATCTTATCTTATTATTATCATATGTGTGTGTTCTTATTATTATTGTATCATCATTATTTTATTATTATTATTTATTATTATTTATTCATTATATTATTATTATTTATTATTATTATATCT
>NC_051396.1:10472761-10477761 GCF_015228065.2 Penaeus monodon | reverse complement strand
CTTTGTCTTTCTTTCTTTTCTTTCTTTTCCTTTCTTTCTTTCTTTCTTTTCCTTTCTTTCTCTTCTTCTCTTCTCTCTCTCTTCTCTCTCCCCCTCATCTCTCCCCCTCTCTCCTCCCCCCTCTCTCTCTCTCGTTCCTCCCCCCTCTCTCCCCTCTCTCTCTCCCTCTCTCTCTCTCTCTCTACTTCTTCTTCTCCTCTTCCTCTTCCTCTTCCTCTTCCTCTTTTCTTTTTCTCTTTCTCACTACTCACTCACTCACTCACTCACCTTCTCTCTTTCTCTTTCTCACTCTCTCTCTCTTTCACTTCAACTCTTTTTTTTTCTCTTTCTCTGTCTCTCTCTCACTCACTTTTTTTCTCTTTCGCTTTCCGCTTTTCTCTTTCTCTTTCTTCTTTCTTTTTTCTTTCTCCCTTTTTTTCCCTCTTTCTTTTTCCCCTCTTTCTCTCTTTTTTTCCTCTTTCCTCTTTTTTTTCCCTCTTTCTCTCTTTTCTCTTCCTTTTCTTTTCCTTTTTCTCACCCTCTCTTCCTGTCACTCACTTAGCCTCCGGGCTAGTACGTGGAACGTGTCGGCCTCTCATCCGAGGGGCGGCGGTTCGCGTCCCGCCCAGGCGCGAGAATTTGCAATGCGCCCGGGGGTTACTGCTGTGGCTGGCACCACGGCGGGCAAGGACCGGTTTCAGCCGAGTCGCAGCAGTTGACACACGTGACAAAATCAAGCAGACGTATGTCAAAACAAAATATCCATTGTATCAATGGAATCCAACCAAACACTCTTTTTCTTTCTCTTTCTCTTCTCTTTCTTCTTTCATCTTTCTCTTCTCTTTTCCCTCTTTCTCTTTCTCTTTCCCTCTTTCTCTTTCTTTTTCCCTCTTTCTCTCTTTCCTCTCTCTCTCTCTCTTCGCTCTCTCTCTCTTCCTCCCCTTTCTCTCTCTTTTCTCCTCTCTCTCTCTCTCTTCTCTCCCCTCTCTCTTTTCTCTCTCTCTCTCTCTCTCTCTCTTCCATACTTTTATTTCCCCCCGTGATTGTTTGTATTCTTAGGTATTTCTTAATAAGGCATTTTCTTTATCCCATTTCGTATATTTATTATGATATAGATTTTTTCCTGATTTATCGTATGTTGTATTTTTGTCTTATCTTTTTGTTTACTGTTTTTCGTTGTTGCCTCCTTCCTTCGTAGGATACCTTTTTTTCAACTTATCGGGTTTTTTCCTGTTTCCTTTTTTATTATTTTTTCCCATCAATTTATCATCCGGGACATGAGATTTCAGTGACGTTATTTAAAAAATTTTCGTCTCTATTGGGCGCATCGTAACGAGAATTGGAAAATAAAGGAAATTGGTAAATAAAGCCAACAAGGGATAAGTATTGTGTGCCCTTAGGCTTGGATTCTCCCCTTTGGATAGTTTAGCTCCGCCCTTGCTTGTCCGGATGCCCTTCCTGACGCCAGCCGTAGTCCAGATAGGGGAAGTGAGTACTTGTATTCACACCAATAAATAGATTTCTTTTTTTCTTCTTCTTTCTTTTAATCATTCGTGTTTATTATTTTATTATCAATGAAAACGTTCGAACGGCCATTCCCATCTCTTGCTTTCAAGCAGCCAGGTGATATTCCATACATTTTCTCCGCGTCTTGAGCCTCCCTTGTAATCAGTGTCCTAAGAACAGGTACCTCGACACCTGACGCCGTGCCAAGTGCCTCACCCTCGGCTCTCCTCGCGCGGCCGAACCATCTCCTCCTCTCGATCCTAAGAGCACATCTTCAGCCTTTTGACTCCGCATCTTCTAGCTATCTCTATACTGCATGCGCCATCTTTCTAATTATAAATCCTAACATCCATCTGTCACATTTTACCAAAAAGTCCATCCATCTCTTCCCCATGTCCCGATACGAATGCTATATTCGTTACCTCTTTCCTTCACCGCCGTGACTCTCAGCAACCCAGGTATATATGTCCGCTTTCTCCACCCTTCTGGCTACCCTTATCGGGCCTGTCTTTCCCCTCCATCCTCCCTCCCCTCCATCCTCCCTCCCACTCCAACACGAAAAATCGCCTCCCTCTCGTATTGCTCCGCCATCCACTTCTGACGCCTCTCCTCGCATCTCCATCGTCTTCACTCTCCTTCTTCTGACGCTGAAGGGCGCTAAAGCCCCCTCCTTTTTTTGCCGTGCCTTACCCGAGACACTTTGTCTTCCTTCGCCATGCCACAGCACGGTGTCGAGGGGCATTTCTACTTCTGTGTTATATGTTTATTATAATATTTATATATATATATATATTATAATATATATTTTAATAATATATATATTATATATATATATGTATATATTATAAATATTATATTATAAAAATATTTATATAGATATTATATCATATTATTTTAATAATATAATATTATATTTTAATTTTTAATATATTTTATATATATATTTATATATATATATATATATAAAATATATTTTATATTTGTTATTATATATAATTACCCAAGAAAGAAAAAATACCCCCCTCGACCCCGTGCTGGGGCAGGCAAAAGGGAAGCCAGGAAGGGTCTGGGTGGGGGCACGTAAAAAGAGAAGAGGGACTTCACCCCCTTTCCCAGGTAGAAAAAGGGAGAGTGAAGACGTGGAATCGAGGAGAGGCGTCAGAAGTGGAAAGGGGGAGCATCGAGAGGGGGCGAGTTTTGTGTTAGAGGGAGGGAGGAGGAGGGGAGGGGGATGGGGGGAAAAGCGGCCCTAAGGGTTTTTTCCAAAGGGTAAAAGCACTATATATGGGTGCCGAGAGAGCGGTTTAAGGAAAAAGGGAAGAAATAGATTTTGATCGGGGCTGGGGGAAAAATGGATGGACTTTTTTGGGAAAAAGTGACAGATGGATGTTTGGGTTTTTAAATTGAAAAAAGGGCCAGCAGTAAAAGAGATAGCTAAAGATCGGGGTCAAAAGGGTAAGATGGGGGCTCTTAGGATCGAGAGGAGGAGATGGTTCGGCCGCGCGAGGAGAGCCGAGGGTGAGGGACTTGGGACGGGGGAGGGGTCGAGGGATGTTCTTAGGACACTGATTAAAGGGAGGCTCAAACGCGGAGAAAATGTATGGGAAAATCACCTGGCTGCTTGAAAACAAGAAGGGGAAAGGCCCCTTTGAACTTTTCATTGATAATAAAAAAATAAAAACGAATGATTAAAAGAAAGAAGAAGAAAAAAAGAAATCTATTTATTGGTGTGAATACAAGTACTCACTTCCCCTATCTGGACTACGGCTGGCGTCAGGAAGGGCATCCGGACAAGCAAGGGCGGAGCTAAACTATCCAAAGGGGAGATCCAAGCCTAAGGGCACACAATACTTATCCCTTTGTTGCTTTATTTACCAATTTCCTTTATTTTCCAATTCTCGTTACGATGCGACATAGAGACGAAAATTTTTTCAATAACGTCACTGAAATCTCATGTCCCGGATGATAAATATGATAGGAAAAAAAATAAAAAAGGAAACAGGAAACAGCCGATAAGTTGAATAAAAAAGTATCCTACGAAGGAAGGAGGCAACAACGAAAAACAGTAAACAAAAAGATAAGACAAAAATACAACATAAGATAAATCAGGAAAAAATCTATATCATAATAAATAAAAGAAATGGGATAAAGAAAATGCCTTATTAAGAAATACCTAAGAATACAAACAATCACGGGGGGAAAATAAAAGTATGGCAGAGAGAGAGAGAGAGAGAGAGAGAAAGAGGAGAAAAGAGAGAGAGGAGAGAGAGGGGAGGGGAGAGACAGAGAGAGAAAGAGAGAGAGAGGAGAGAGAGCGAGAGAGAAAAGAGAGAGAGAGAGAGAGAGGAGAGAGAGAGAGAGAGAGAGAGAGGGGAGAGAGAGAGAGAAAGAAAAAGAGAAAGAGAAAGAGAAAGAGAAAGAGAAAGAGAAAGAGAGAGAGAGAGAAAGAGAAAGAAAAAGAGTGTTTGGTTTGGATTCCATTTGATACAATGGATATTCTTGGTGTGACATACTGTCTGCTTGATTTTGCTCACGTGTGTCAACTGCTGCTGACTCGGCTGAACCGAGTCCTTGCCCGCCGTGGTGCCCAGCCACAGCAGTAACCTCCGGGCGACAGTTGCAACTTCTCGCGCCTGGGCGGGACGCGAACCGCCGACCCCTCGGATGAGAGGCCGACACGTTACCACTGTACTAGCCCGGAGGCTAAGTGAGTGACAGAGAGAGAGAGTGAGAAAGAGAAAGAGGAAGAGGAAGAGAAAGAGAGAAAGAGAAAGAGAAAGAGAAAGAGAAAGAGAAAGAGAAAGAGAAAGAGAAAGAGAAGAAAGAGAAAGAGAAAGAGAAAGAGAAAGAGAAAGCGAGTGAGTGAGTGAGTGAGTGAGAAAGAGAAAGAGAAAGAGGAAGAGAGAGAGAGAGAGAGAGAGAGAGAGAGAGAGAGAGAGAGAAGAGAAAGAAAGAAAGAAAGAAAGAAAGAAAGAAAGAAAGAAAGAAAGAAAGAAAGACAAAGACAAAGACATAGACAGCGCGAAAGAGAAAGAGAATGAAAAAAAAAGAAAAAAAGAAATAGAAGGTGTACCAAGTTAGTAAAAAAATCGCAGGTCCTGTAAGCGAAATGAAAGGAGGTGACGTCAGGAGTGAGCGTAATAAAAGAGTAATGTAGTACTTGAGTGACATTCATTTGATGTAATGATCTGAACTTAACGTTTGTGTTATGTAAGGATCAACAGAAAAAATGAGAGACTAATATAAATAGGTAAATTAGACAATTAAAGAGATGTTGGAAGTAAATGAAGCTGCAAGTATGTTAGATTCTTAATGGATAATTATTGGTGATAGTCTTCATCAACATAAGGAAATCACGTTAATGAATATCATATCGAACATGGGGAAACGATAACAAATAATGCACGTTGTTCTCAAATAGCTAACAACATAACATTTAGCCGCAAATCATAAAAAAAATATGTGATCTGTTTTGCAGAATATTACACAATCGCAACAATTTGGCGAAAAAAAAA
>NC_051396.1:10468773-10472661 GCF_015228065.2 Penaeus monodon | reverse complement strand
TAAAAATATATTATATTAAAATATATATTTTATTTTTTTTTTTTTTTTTTTTTTTTTTTTTTTTTTTTTTTTTTAAGGTAGGTTCATGTTTTTGGGCCCCCCCTGGGGACAACATGATATTTAATTTTAGTTTTTTATGTTTTTGATGACTTTGGGGTGAGTACTGGTAGGGGGCCCCATTTTTCCCCTCCAGGGGAGTGTCGGTGTTACCTTTTTGGAATCATTCTTTCTATTTTTCCGGGCTTGGGACCAGCACGATTGGTCGGGTTGCCCACCCGTGGGGAAAAGGCAATCGAGGGAAGTTCCTTGCCCAAGGGAATTCATCGTTCTAGGTTCGATTTTCCAAAATTTTTAAAAACAGTGCGCGTGCTCACATACGCGCGCGGGCAAGCGGGGGTGTATGGGTGCCCCACGCATTGCATGCGGCGATGGGTTGCCCTTCACTGATTTAGAAATTACATGTGTTTTATATGTGTGTATATATACATCATGCGTGTGTTGTGGGGTGGTGTGGGTGTTGGTGTGTGTGTGTGTGTGTGGGTGTGTGTGTGGTGTGTTGTGTGTGTGTTGTGTGTGGTTTCACACACCCTATGCATGTATAATAAAAATATTATAAAATAATTTTATTAATATATAATATACAATACACACACAGAGGTAATTAATTATATAATATTTAATATATATAATATAATATAATTTTAATTTTATATCTTTTAAAATATAAAAATATAATATTAAATTAAAAATTTTATTATAATATATAATATAATAAATATATATAAATATATATATATAAATATATAAAATAAAAATTAAAAATAAAAAATAAATATATATATTATATATATATAAATTATAATTTTTATAATAATAATATTGTGTGGGTGTGTGTGTGGTATAATATATATATAATATATATTAATTATATATATATAATATATTACATAATTTATTATATATTATATAATATATATATAATAGATAATATATATATATATATATAATATAAATAATATAATAATTATATATATATATATATATATATATTATATATATAATATATATATATAATAAATACATATATATAATATATATATAAATTAAAATATATATATTCTATAAAATTTTAATATATAATTAATAAATATTTTATATATATATATATAAATATATTATAATATATATGATTTTAAAATATATAATTTATATCAATATTACTATATATAAATATATAACCCATATATTAAATAAAAATTATAATATAAATAATATTTTATAAATATTTATATATAAATATATATATATAATTATATATCTAAAATAAAATAATAAATATTATATATATTAATATATTATATTATATTATATACTATATAATATAATATATATATATATAATGCCCATTCATCCATTGAGGGCCCGTTGTTGGCCCGTAGGCCTTCCCCAATTTTTCTTGGGGTTTTCATGTTTGGGGAGTCTGGGCCCCACCCCACCGCGCGGGCCCAGTGCGAGTCGGGGGGGTTTGGATGGTGCTTCGTCTGGAGCCTCAGTCGTTCCCTCCCCGACATCGTTGAACGTACTCGTTTTCAACAACAGCCAGCCTTGGCTGCCCAGGAGCGCCGTATGTAGGTTCGATTTACCTAGAATTATTTAAATCATCGCGCTCGTGTGCTCGCTCACATACGCGCGGGCGATATATATATAAAATATATATATATATATATATATATATAATATATATATATTAAAATATAATATATTTTAATATATATATATATATTATATATAATATATATATATATAATATTATAAATATATTATATATAATATAATTATATTTTATAATATATTATATATGAAATATATTTTTAAAATATAATATATTATATATAATTATATATATATTAAATATATATATAAAATTATAATTATATATATATTATAATATATATATATTTTATATATAGTAATATATTATTTTAAAATATAATAATTATATTTATAATATATATATTATATTATATATTTTTTTATCTATATAAATATATTACTTAATATTTATATATATATATATATATATATATATATATATATTAATTCTAAAAATTTTTCATATACAAAACCCCATCATTCAGATCCATTCATCTAATCATAAATATTTAATTTTACTATATTATAAAATATTTATGTAATATATAAATTTGTTAAAAGATTCATCAGCAATCAACAAGGGGCTAACGCCGACGGGAGCGCATGGCCTCATCCACCCTTCGCTTCCAGTCACGAGGATCCCTCCAGGCGAGTCTCCAGGCAGGCACATGGCCCATCTCTAATTCCTCGCGACAGGTCTCGTCGAGCTGACCAAGCCATGATCTCCTAGGTCGTCCCACAGGTCTCCTCCACCCAGGGTTGTCTCGCAGAGAGAGAATCTGGTGGGCAGGGTAGTCAACAAGGAGACGAGCTAGGTGGCCATATAGCCTGAGTTGGCGGTCCCGGATTATGCAAGTAACAGGTCCCATGCTAGTCTCACGGTGTAACCGTTGGTAGGACACGTGGTCCTGCCAACTGTACCCAAGATCCGGCGAAGGGTTTTGTTACAAAAGGCATCAAGGCGAGACTCCAAGACACTGGATAGCGTCCGGGTTTCGCTTCCATAGAGTAAAACTGGCAGTATCAAGGCCTTGACGACATGCAGCTTGGTCCTTCTGCATAGGTACCGACATCTCCAAACGCTCTTGTTGATTGAGTTCATGGCTCCTGTTGCCAGACCAATCCGTCTACTGACTTCCTGGTCTGACAACCCAGAGATATGGACTACGCTACCAAGATAAAACTTTCTGTAACTTCAATGTCCTCGCTGCAAGCATGAATCGACTGAACGGGTTCCCCTAACAGGCCCCCAAAGTCCTGAATCTTGAAATTCAAGGTCTAAGACCTTGATATTGCCTAGTGTTGCTCCAAACTGACTTTGGCTAGAAGCTCTGCCCATTATCCAGTCCACACAGGTGTTGAAAAGTGTTGGTGCAAGGACACAGCCTTGCCTCACCCCTAAATTAACAGGGAAGAAGTTCGACATACCCCCACCACACTTAACAGCACTTTCAGTACCAGTATAGAGGCTTACTATCAGGCCAATAATCTGTGTCGGATAGCGATTCCCGATGCACCGAGTCAAACGCCTTCTTGAGGTCGATGTAGGCTGCAAGCAACCCACGACCAAACTCACAACGACGTTCCACAATTACTCGTATATATATATATATATATTATGCCTGCATATATATATATATATATATATATATATATATATATATATATATATATATACATATATTATGCCTGCATATATATATATATATATATATATATATATATATATATATATATATATATATATATATATACATATATTATGCCTGCTAATATATTATATATATATATAGATATATATATATATATATATATATATATATATATTTTTTTTTTTTTTTTTTTTTTTTATTTTTTTCCAAAAGCCATTCATTCCACTGCAGGGCATAGGCCTATCTCAATTGACTACTGAGAGGTTATATATATATGGCAGTGCCACCCTTGCCTGACTGGATGCCCCCCTAATCAACCGCGGTTTGTGCCACGGCGGTGACTTCCCCTACGACACTTGCGTTTGACTTCTCAAGGCGATATGTCGTTTATATATATATATATATATATATATATATATATATATATATATATATATATATATATATATATATATATACACACACACATGTGTGTGTATTTATACATATATATGTGTATGCATATATATATATATATATATATATGTGTGTGTGTGTGTGTGTGTGTGTGTGTGCATATAATTGATTATATATATTTATATAT
>NC_051396.1:10461227-10468673 GCF_015228065.2 Penaeus monodon | reverse complement strand
CTGCACCTCCATCGAGTGCCAGTGCAGTAAGGTTCACCGGCACACTAAGTCTCCCCCACAGGTGTTCCTGGTACCAGACGGCCGCTTCGAACATGTACAGGTCGATGTGGCCGGTCCTCTCCCAGCTGACCAAGGTTGCGAATCCGGAATCACCACACACTCATCGGCTCTGCAAACATGTAAACATGTGTGTATCTGTATCTAGGTAAAAAAAAATATATATATAAATAATAATGTTGACAAGATTATAAAAGAAAAAAAATTAACTTGCAAGAGGATGGCATAAATATACTCATTCAGAAAGGGAAAGAGTTGTTCGCATGATACCCTGTCCTGTTAGGAAGAGTTTTAATGAAAAGAAGTATCCTGGTGTATTTTTGGCTGGTGACTATGTAGTGCCTTGCAAGGTAAACGGAGTACGTTGTTCTTTTCTGATAGACTCTGGATCAAATGTCGGGTATGTAACATACAAAACGGCAAGACGGACAAGGCTTCTTGAACAGGTGTTTGACTATAAGAAGTTAGCTGTTTCTTTCATGAATGGTGTTGAAACGTTCTGGGCGGGAGTCTTGCCTCCTGTATAGATATGCATTAGTTCAGGGATTACTATCACTGCGATTTTTAAAGTACTTCTGGAAGGCTTTAAAACTCAAATGACAGATGTTCTTCCGAACTCTGTCCTGAAGAGGTATGGATGTTTTCAAAAATTCTATCCATTTGGTTATTCTATGTTGTATTTCCGTAAGACAGATGCTGACATTCAAAGTGTCACAGAGAATTATAAAATATATGGTTTAAAGCTCATTGACAATGAATCGACAGTATGCGGTTTGCGATCTCACATATAAGGGAAGCACCACAATGTTCTCCTAGATACTGGAGCTTATTGCAACTTTGCGACGAAGGAATTTATGAACGGAAAAGAGAGGCTTTCTCAGTTTAAAATTCGGGTTTGTGGAACAGATACGCGACTTATTGCAAGGAAAGTTCGGGAGAAAAAGTCCTTGAGGTTTGCTTGTACACTTGGTACGCAGTTTATGGCATAGAATAAGATGATATTGGACTTTGGGAAAATGGAATGTTATTTTTCATCTAATGAGGATTAATATATGGTACGTATGTTTAATTTGCATTGAGGGAATTTAATTCTGTAAAAAAAAATATATATATAACTGAGAGTAAAAACGTTAAACGTTTAACTGCATCCCCCGGTGACTTGTAGGGTATGCCTCTTCAGGCAAAGGCTAGGTCCACCGCCGAAATCTGTGATGGCGTCAGGAAGGGCATCCGGCCTTAGTACGAGGCTGCGAATCTAATAATATGTGGATAAAAAATGATCCGCACCAGTGACCCATGATGAACATGGAAAAGCCAGTTGAAGAAGAGAAGGGAAGAGAAGCAGGGGTAGACAAAGGCAGAAGTTCATCACCAGCTTGAACAAAGATCTCAATATGGGCAGAAATGACTTAGAACTGCTAAAGTTATCAACAGACAGAACGGGATGGAAAACCGTGATCGCCAACGCCCTGAAAGGACAAGGCACTTGAAGAAGATATATTTATATATATATTTATATATATATATTTTTTTTCTTTTTAAGTGCCCTATCCACATATGGGGCCGCGGTGGCCGAATGGTTAGAGCGTCGGACTCAAGACTGTCACGACGGCAATCTGAGTTTGAGCCAGTTCAAGTCAGTGCCGGGTAAATAGAGATGGTGACTCTATAACAAAAAAACAAAAACCAAAAAAAAACACCGGGCGGAAGGCAATGGCAAACCACCGCTTTAAATTGCCAAGAAAAATCATGGAAGCCCATGATCGCCAAGGCCGCGGTGGCCGAATGGTTAGAGCATCGGACTCAAGACTTTCACGACGGCAATCTGAGTTCGAGGGTTCGAGTCACCGGCCGGCGCGTTGTTCCCTTGGGCAAGGAACTTCACCTCGATTGCCTACCTAGCCACTGGGTGGCCAAACCAGCCCAAGTCAGTGCCGGGTAAATCGAGATGGGGACTCTATAAAAAAAAACACCGGGGAAGGCAGCAAACACCATAAATTACAATTAAGATCATGCTGGAACACGGCCGGTCAGACAAGGCTCCGTGGCGAAAAGAAGAAGCCAATTATATAGTATAGGTAATACTATAGATTTAGTTATATCAGCGTTGATACCTTGATATAATATAATATTCCTATTGGGACGCGGTGGCCGAATGGCCAAGCGTGGACCGAAGACGTAAGAGAGAATTGAGTTACGGATAGGTCACCGGCGGCGCGTGTTCCCTGAAAGGAAGACTCACCACGATTCCACTAGCCACGGTGGCAAACCACAAGTCAGTGCGGGTAATAGCAGGGGACTCTAAAAAAAAAACACCTAAGAGAAGAGAATGGCATACATATTAAATTGCAGAAAAATCATGATAATCATGATCGCCAACCGGGTGACCGAATTTAGAGCATCAGATAAGATATCACGAGGCAATGAGTTTCGAGGGTTAGCGGCGGTTATCCCTGGTAAGAATATCACCTCGATTGATACATTATATGGTGCCAAGCAGTCCAAGTCATGTGCTAGTCGAACCGGTAATAATAGAGAAATGATACGAAAAAGTAAACGGCAATTTTGGAAGAACTGTGGACCTACAGTATCATCCAAGAGTCATCACAACATGAAAACTACATATAAGTATTCTAGTGACACGGCGCTCAAATGAACCTACCGTTAAAGAAGAAGAAATATATATGATAGAGAGTAGATAGATAATGAGAGATTATAAGAATGTATAGAGTAGATTAATGACAGAGTAGAATAGAGAAGATATAGAGTAAGGATAGAGATAGAAGATATATAAGTGAGATAGTAGAGAGAGATGAGAAGAATATAGAGAGAGATAAGATCATTAGAGAAGAATGAGAGAAAAGAGAAATGAGTATGAAGTAGAGATAAGTAAAGATAGATGAGTAGAGTAAAGATAGAGAGAGAGGAATATGAGAAGTAAGAGTAGAGAAGGAGTAGTATGAAGAGAGATGTAGTAGATATAAGAGAATTAATGAGAGATAGTAGTGAATGAGTAAGTATAAGAGAAATGCTAAGGATGAAGAGAGAGATATAGATAGGATGATGAAGAGAGTATAAGAGATGATGAGAGAATGAGATATGTATGAATATTAGAGGTAGATGTATAGAATATGAAGTTAAGGATGAATGATAGATAATAAGAGTGAGTAATATTAGAAGAGAGAGAGATAAAGTATCATATTAGGAATAAGAAAGATAGATATAAGATAGAGAAATGATGAGAGTAGTATAGATAGAGAATATAAGTAGAAACAGATCAGAATATATATAATATGAGATAGAGAAGAAGATAGTAATATAGTAATAGATAAAGATATAACTATGATCATATAGTAATAGAAAGAATACTAAGTATATAGTAATATAGATAACTAAAGATATAGTATAATAGTAAGATTAATAATATCTAGTATAGTGATAATATAATTATTTTATGATATATACTGTATATATATATAATAGATAGATATTTTATAGATTTATAAGAATATAATAATACATAATATAGAGCATAATATGTAATAGATATATATATAGGATATAAGAAATAAAGATATATATATATATTAGGTATATATATATATATATAATTATTTAATAGATAATATATATAAATATCTATATATATAGATATCATAAATATATATCAATATTATATAATATCATAGTATATATAGATATATATATATAATATATATATATACTATACATATATATCATCTCATATATCATCATCATCATATACTTAACATATCATCATACTATCATATCATATCATACTATATAATCTCATTACTATATTATACTTTCTTACTATACTATATCTATACGCATATCTTACTATCATATTATATCTCCTTGACTCATTATCTCATTCTTATACACTTCATTCTACTACATCATCATGATATACATATATCTATCTCATGTATTATCATTCTATATCACATATATATATATCACATCTTATATATATATAATCATCATCTACACTATATTATCTACCTGTTTACTTATATATTACTGTTCATATTTGTCATCATATGTATTATCTATACATGATTTATATTTCTGTCATTATATTATATACATGTATATAATATATAGCTGTATATATACTTATTATATATTATATATATTTCACTGATTATATTATCATTATACTATATATATCATTATAATATCATCTCATTACTATATATACTATAACTGTATCATTATACTCATTCATGTATACTTTACGTATATTTTATTATTTTCGATTTTGTTTATTTTTATATTTATTTTCACCACTCCGCCCCTTCCCACCCACCCCACACACATCACACACCAGCACATTACACTACAACACCTACAGCACACACATATACGCGCGCCCGCGCCACATACACACACTCCACACACTTACCACACCACACACCCATAGAAACGCACACACATGAACAACACACTGAAACAACACATCAATAGAAACACACACACACATACACGCGCGCGCGTGTGTGTGTGTGTATTTGTGTGTGTGTATTTGTGTGTGTGTGTGTGTGTGTGTGTGTGTGTGTGTGTGTGTGTGTGTGTGTGTGTGTGTGTGTGTGTGTGTGTGTGTGCGCGCGCATGTGTGAATTAATGCACACAAGTGATAATAATAACAATATTACTGATAATGATTAGATCAACATTAACCAGTATTGATGATGTGACATTATTAAGATCCAGATTATCTTTTCGCCTTCACGTCGGAACATGTTTTATCTTATCCGGTCCCTAACTATTACTTGTGTGGATTAACTATTAACCGGAAGTGTTGATAGTGATAATTATGGATGTCGTGAGTTTGATACTATTGTTACGCCGACCGCCTCGTCTCTCTGCCACCAACACAAGGCAGCCTAGGCAGACGGCGTGTTATCCACAGGGTCGTGAACACTGAGCAGCTCCAAGAGGCACCAAGCACCACAGGTCCCAGAACACCACGAGGGGAAACCCACTTGGCGAGGCAGGGCACGAATAAACACAAAATGACAGTCTTTCCTTTATTTACACAAGTTATTTACCCCTACACTTTTCTATAGGCACAATACAGGGGGAAACCAGCATGTCACACTGCACGATACAGCTTATAACAGGGCAACACCAGGTTTATCTCAGGTCACAAGGGCACACACGAGGTCTTCACAGGAGCAGCACCCAACCGCGTCTCTCGGCTTGTTCCTCCGCTCACAGCCAGTTGCGACATGTTTGCCCAGGATCCTTTTCATGTTAACACATGTTTCGCACAGAGACAAAGACCCACTGGCGTAGCACTATTTTCATTGCAGCTTCAGATCTTATCATACTAACTAAAAAAAAAAAAGTTTCAGCTGTTTCTACTATTGTCTACATGACGTTGCTGAAATTTGCTATCAGTAATTCAATTTAATCCATGTCACTGCTATCAGCATATGTTATCGTTTTGCTCCATCTTAATGAACACAATCGCATTACTCAATAGACATATCTATGGAAAACAATGATAAGGTGGCATAGAAAAATCCTGTAAACAAGAATTAATTCATTTGAAACAAAATAATGACAAACGTTTCCTATTACTATGCATGCTATTTACATGGAATCTAACGTACCACCGTGTCTCTTTTTATTATTGAGAAATCTACAGGATGGTATTATAATGAAGAACGCAGGAAAACGTTCCATTTCTGGAATGGAAAACGTCCATTTTTCTCCGTTTTATTTACATCTGATCCCTTGCGTCGTAAATCCTTCCTGTCGCTTTTCTAGAGCTCGCTATCGCAACTCCACGGCTTCCGGTCACGCGCAAGCCTTCAAAGGGTTACACAAAAAAGACAATATATATAGGTATGGGCCGTACATGCGCACATACAAATACACCTTTAATGCATAGGGACACTCATGTATATGTACAATTGGCAGGGTCCAGTGCGGCTAATGAAAAAAAAGCTATGAATGAGACGGAATTATCTCCTGCGCTGTGAAGGTTTTCATTCTCATCCATACCTTATCCTACGTACATGTACAAACACACACACGTGTGAGAGCACTGTGTGTGTGTGTGTGTGTGTGTGTGTGTGTGTGTGTGTGTGTGTGTGTGTGTGTGTGTGTGTGTGTGTGTGTGTGTGTGTGTGTGTGTTGTGTTACATAAAGTGTTTATATGTATGTATGTACATATATATACGTATGTACATATGTGTGTGTATACACACACACACACACACACATATATATAAATATATATATATATATATATATATATATATATATATAGGCATACATAAAAAATATATATATTTGTGTATATATACGTGTGTGTGTGTGTGTGTGTGTGTGTGTGTGTGTGTGTGTGTGTTGTGTGTGTGTGTGTGTGTGTGTGTGTGTGTGTGTGTGTGTGTGTGTGTGTGTGTGTGTGTGTGTGTGTGCGTGCATGCGTGCGTGTGCGCGCGCACACAGACATTCATGCGCATGAGCACAGACACGGATTTGCATATATTGGGTGAGTCTAACGTAGATACGATAGTGGTGCCCGACTTCTGCCTTGTAGTTCAGTCGGTGTATGGTCAAAGGCAATGGGAGTTCTTCTCCTAAGTGCCTTGTCCTTTCAGGGCGTTGGCGATCATGGTTTTCCCTCCCGTTCTGTCTGTTGACAACTTAAGCAGTTCTAAGTCACTTCTGCCCATATTGAGATCTTTGTTCAACCTTTGTCTACCCCTGCTTCTCTTCCCTTCTATCTTTCCTGTTAACACTAAGTTTTCCAATCATTTACATATCATTACGTGTCCTAAAAATTGCATCTGTCTTTTCCTGATAACTTTCATCAAGGTTCTTTTAACTCCTGCTCTTCTTAAAACTTCTTCATTAGTAACTCTTTCTGTCCATGAAATCGTGAGCATTCTTCTGAGGAACCACATTTCTACTGATTTTAATCTTTCTTACCTTCTTATCTTTTTTACCTTCAATTGTCTGTTCTTAAAGACAGCACTCATCTTGTTGAAGACTTCCTTTGCCATACCAATTCTTTTCTTTATTTCAGTTACACTTCTTCCATCTGATGTTATCAAACTACCCAAGTATGTGAATTTCTCAACATTCTTTATTTCTTCACCTTTGATATTCAGAGAGCATTTTGGTGTTATATTCTTCTTTCATGTCACCATACATTCCGTCTTCTTGATGTTTATCTGAAGACCTTTCTTCTCACTTTCTGTTACAACCTTTTTCAATATATTTTGAAGATCTGTTTCCGTTTCTGCTATTAGTACAATGTCATCTGCATATCTCAAGTTGTTAATATTGATCCCTCCAACTTTCACACCTGGCATGTTCTTAATCTCCTTTAAAATAATTTCAATAATG
>NC_051396.1:10451227-10453727 GCF_015228065.2 Penaeus monodon | reverse complement strand
TAAACAAAAATGCAACTTCCTTTCACATAAAAAAATGTAAATCTGTGAACTGTAAGAAACGGATGAGAGAGAGAGAGAGAGAGAGAGAGAGAGAGAGAGAGAGAGGAGGGAGGAGGAGGGGGAGGGAGAGAGAGAGAGAGAGAAGAGAGAGAGGAGAGGAGAGGGAGGGAGGAGGAGAGAGAGGGAGGGAGAGAGGAGGAGGGCGATGGAGGGAGGCAGAGGGAAGGAGGGAGAGAGAAGAGAGAGGGGAGGGAGGGAGAGAGAGAGAGAAGAGGTAGGAGAGAGAGAGAGAGAGAGAGGGAGGGAGGGAGGGAGGGAGGGAGGGAGGGAGGGAGGGGGAGGGAGGAGAGAGAGGAGAGAAGAGAGGGAGAGAGAGGAGAGGAGAGAGAGAGAGAGAGAGAGAGAGAGAGAGAGAGAGAGAGAGAGAGAGAGAGAGAGAGAGAGAGAGAGAGAGAGAGATATTAAGCAAAGAAGACGATATCGTTACTAGTAGCAATAACAGAATTGGGAATAATTATAATAATGACAATGATTATGATAATAATATTGATAACAATAACAATAATAATATACATAGCAAGAAGAAGAAGAAGAAGAAGAAGAAGAAGAAGAAGAAGAAGAAGAAGAAGAAGAAGAAGAAGAAGAAGAAGAAGAAGAAGAAGAAAGAAGGAGAAGAAGAAGAAGAAGAAGAAGAAGAAGAAGAAGAAGGAGAAGAAGAAGAGAAGAAGAAGGAAAAAAAACAACAACAACAACAACAGCAAAAAAGACAGCAAACGAAACACCAAACTACCTTGTAAACCAAACAAACCTATTCGACCCTTCCTTTGCCTCCAAAGCACCACACAAACTACCGAACGATCCCCTCAAACAAACAGCACTCCTACCGAAAGAGTGAAAAAGGGGATGGCCGTTCCCTATAGTATGAAGAGATGTGCCCTGCGTTCCGTTGGGCACTTCGCAGCACTACGAAGCGCACAATTTCAACGGAATGGCCTGTGGCGCGATACTGTATTTTTAGTGTGGCGTTCAAAGGCTACGGTCCCCGGAAGGTGGTGCGCCTAGTAGATAACGCGTACATTGCTTACAAACACAGCTAATGTAGAATGCCTAGGAATCATTTCGGTGTGGATGTTGCCATACGGAGTTTAGAGATAAATAGAAACCTATTGGGCACTTCTTGACTGGTGTTTGAGTACTTTTCAGCTAAGCAAAGGATGTTAAATGTAAAGAAACATGAGAGCATGATTTATGACTTGTAAGTCTAGCTGCTGGACTATTAATGGAAAATATGATATGTAAAGATAAAAAAGATGACTATATAAATGCTAGCATAAATGGAAGACATAGTAGATGTGTTTAAAACAAAATTTAAAACACAAAAAGATCGTGTGGGTCAATGTTAACATTTGGGCGTCACCGTCGCGCTACAAACATGAACATTCAAACATTCAAGCGTATTCTTTGTAGCGCACAAAGTATTCTGTATATTCCAACTGAACGTAAGGATGAATTCATCGTGGCGACATGTAGAATGGAAAAAGTGTTATAATGTGAATAAATCAACCTTTAAAAAGAAAAAAAATAAATAAATATGGATGTATTTAACGTTTCCACACCGCAACGTCGTTAAAATGGCGCGAGTTGTTACCATTACTATCATTACTATTATCATCACCATTATTATTATTTTTTTAGCATTAGCTTTGTCATCATTATTATAAACATTATCATCATATATTTATTTTTATATTTCAGGCAATTGAAATCCCCTTTACAGTATTATTAATTACTTTGGAAGGAGTATTAGATACGACCAGGGATAATTGAGGAAAATATATCAGTGAAAGTAATAATAATATCAGGATCGTTGTATCAACTTTATGATCTTATCGAAGAAGTTTCTGATTTTATCGCTTTAAGCCATGTTTCAAAACTCGAGGAAAAATAAAAATATACATAGCGAGAACTGTGAGTAACAACAACAATGAAAAACTCAAATGATTATGACGAAAGGCCTATGTTTATAACTAACGTTGATAAAAAGTACTACCACATCCCTACCTCGTTAACATAGAACAACACCAAAAGTGATAATGCGGTATTTCAATATCCTCTTGAATAACATGTAACCCAAACCCTGAATATTTGCCAAATATTTACTCGCATCAACACCCACCCACCCACCCACAGTCACACACATGTATATAGAAGTTTTATTTTATTTATTTTTCCTTTTTTTTTCTCTTCTTTTTTAACCACTTTCCTCTTTCTGTCACTCGCAAGCATTAGTGATTCAAGTCGAATTTACGCAAGAGCCCATGATATGAAATACGACACGTAAATCATCAGAGCAGAATAAAAACACTTAGGCAGACCATCTCCCTGAATTAAACTGACAAGACGGCGTAGCAGAGCAGATAACAGTCGATGTGTACGAGGAGTGTGGAGTGCGAATCCTAGCGTCTATTCGCGTCTTGGTTACAGTGGCCATTGGGGAATC
>NC_051396.1:10446227-10448727 GCF_015228065.2 Penaeus monodon | reverse complement strand
CGTGTCATCGAAGGAATCCTATGTTGCCACCGTATCATCGAAGGAATCCTATGTTGTCACCGTGTCATCAAAGGAATCCTATGTTGTCACCGTGTCATCGAATAAGGAATCATATGTTGTCCCCATATTGTCGAAGAAATACTATGTTGCCACCGTGTCATCGAAGGAATCCCATGTTGTCAGCATGCCATCGAAGGAATCCTATGCTGTCACCGTTTTATCCGCATCAGCGAGGAGATACGACCGACGCCCTTGACTCGAAGGTTCATAAGGCATGTTTCTGACACAGACATTTCCCCTCATGCCATCTGCTCTCTGAATTTTTACACGTTTGCACAAGGGGATATGCTTTCTATGTGCGTTTTATGTCGTACCTACTGGTGGCTTTTTGTATGTAGATGTTTATTAGCACTGGAAACAGGGAAAATGAAACGAATGTATGTATAGATACAAATGCGTACGCTGTATATAGATAGATATATATTCGTTGCACATAATTTCAGGCCAGTACGAAACGATTGGTTTTATCTAGAGAGAGAGAAAGAAAGAGAGAGAGAGAGAGAAGAGAAGAGAGAGAGAGAGAGAGAGAGAGAGAGAGAGAGAGAGAGAGAGAAGGAAGAGAGAGAAGGAAAGAGAGAGGAGAGGGAAAGGGAGGGGGAGAGGGAGGGGTAGGTGGAGGGAGAGGGAGAGAGGTAGGGGGGAAGGAAAAGCGAGAGAGAGAGGGAGAGAGGGAGGGAGGGAGGGAGGGAGAGAGAGAGAGAGAGAGAGAGGAGAAAAGAGGAGAGAGAGATGAGGGGGGGGGGAGGGGGGAGAGAGAGAAGAGAGAGAAAAGAGAGAGGGGAGAGGGGAAAAGCCGAGAGAAAAGAGAGACGAGAGGGGGAGAGGGAAGGGGAGGGGGAGACAGAGAGAGAGAGAGAGGGGGGGGGGAGGGAGAGAAAAGAGAGAAAAGAGGGGGGGAGGGCGGGGCCCAAAAGGGTATTGTGAGATAGTTCCGGGAAAATTTTTTCAACCAAAACTGCCCCCTTAAATTTTATAACCCCAAATTTGGGATGGAGGTTTGAGTCAATGAAAAAAAGAAAAAAAAAAAAAAAAAAGAGAGGAAGGGGGGGGGGGGGAGAGAGAGAGAGAGGAAAAGGGGAGAGAGAGAGAGAGGAGAGGGAGAGAGAGGAGAGAGACGGAGAGAAAAGAGGGAGAGAGAGAGAGAGAGGAGAAAAGAAGAGAAGAGAGAAAGGGAGAGGGAGAGAGAGAGAGGGAGAGGGGAGGGGAGGGAAAAGAGAGATTGAGAGAAAAGAAGGGGAGGGGGAGAGAGAGGGAGAGGGGGAGGGAGGAGAAAGAGAGGAGAGAGAGGGGAGAATTTGGGGAGGGGGAGAGAGGGAAGGGGAGGGAGGGAGGGAGAGAGGAGAGAAAAGAGAAAGAAGGAGAGAGAGAGAGAGAGAGAGAGAGGGGGAGAGGGGGGGGGAGGGAGGGAGGGGGGGAGGGAGGAGGGAGGGAGGGAGGGGGGGGAGGGGGGGAGGGAGTGAGGGAGGGAGGGAGGGAGGGAGGGGGAAAAGAGAGAGAGAGAGAGAGAGAGAGAGGAGAGAAGAGAGAGCCAGAGAAAGAGAGAGAGAGAAGAGAGAGAGAGAGAGAGATTCAGAGAAAGAGAGAGAGAGAGAGAGAGAGAGAGAGAGAGAGGAGAGAGAGGAGAGAGAGAGAGAGAGAGAGAGAGAGAGAGAGAGAGAGAGAGAAGGAGAGAGAGAGAGAGAGAGAGAGAGATTAGAAAAAAGAGAGAGAAGAAGAAACGAGAGGAGGATTTGAGAGAAGGAGAAGAGAAGGGAAGAGACGAAGGAGTGAGAGAGGAGAGAGGAGAGGAGTAGAGAGAAGGAGAGAGAGAGAGAGAGACGGGGAGTGAGAAGAGAAGAGGGGAGAGACGAAAGGAGAGGTAAAAGGGAGGAGAGAGTGAGAGGGGAGGGGAGAGGGGAGAGAGAGACGACGTAGAATTGGTATGAGGAAGAGAGATAAAAAAAAAGAGAGAGAGAGAGAAATAAAAAAGAAAAATTAAAGAAGAGCATCTTAAAAAGAATGTCTAATAATAAAAATAATAATAATAATAATAATAATAATAATAATAATAATAATTATAATAATAATAATAACAATAACAATAAACTCCGTGAGAAGGGGAAACATCACGATAAACACAAAAACAAGAAGAAGAAAAAAATCATATGAGAAATAATTGTATAAAAAAAAAAAAGGGAGGGGGGTTACCTTTTTCCTACAACCAGCCAACAGCGAAGAAAGACCACACGCGCCCACACGCCCATCTCTCAGCCACCCTCATGCCCTTGTTAGGAGTAGGAGTAGGAGCAGAAGGGCGGAGGCAGCAGGAGCGGGGTCTTCCCTTCTGCTTTTACGAAACACTCTCCTGCCGGCGGCGATACAACTGCTCGGACGCCGCTCTTTACGGGTTATGGGCGTCTATGAAGCAGTGGGCAGGGGGGGGGTCAGTCACACAGGTACG
>NC_051396.1:10416227-10436227 GCF_015228065.2 Penaeus monodon | reverse complement strand
GTACTTGGGAGCACCAAAAAGAAAAAAAACGGCAATGGGCAGGTCATATCCATCGGAGACCAGGGCAACAGATGGACAGAGAAAGTAACAGAGTGGGCTGTACATAATATAATGAGGACAAGGGCCAAACCAATGAAAAGATGGCATGAAGAAATAACGAAATTTTGGGGCCGAGACTGGAAACAAAAAGCGCAAGACAGACAAAGTTAGAAAAGATTGAGAGAGACCTAAGTCATGCAGTGGACTGAATCAGGCTGATGATGGTATATGTATATACTTTATATATATATATATATATATATATATATATATATATATATATATATATATATATTGATATATATATAAATAATAAAATATATATAATATATATATAATGTTATTATTATTATTATTTATATTTTTTATGTATATGGTGTGCGTGTGCGTGTGCGTGTGGTGTGGTGTGTGTGTGTGTGTGTGTGTGTGTGTGTGTGTGTGTGTGTGCGTGCGTGTGCGTGTGCGTGTGTGTGTGCGTGTGGTGGTGTGTGTGTGGTGTGTGTGTGGTGTGCGTGTGCGTGTGCGTGTGCGTGTGTGTGTGCGTGTGTGTGTGCGTGTGTGTGTGCGTGTGCACGCGCGTGTGCGTGGTGTGTATGCGTGTCTGTGTATTTATGCACACACACGTATATATATGGATGATACGATATATATATATTATATATATAAATTATATTATATATATATAATGGATAGATACAGATTATTATATTATATATATATATATATATATATATATATATATACATATATATACAATTATGCATGTGTGTATGTGTGTGTGTGTAAAAAGGAATAAATCTCAGCCCTCTATACTGCACGCCGGTGAATCCCCTCAACGAATTACACGCACATCCACTTCCAGCGTCAGTGGCGATAATAACTCGCACCCCCCCCCCCCCCCACGGTCTTCCTATCACCTGGCCCCTTCTGTCTCCCTTTCCCTACGTCCCTTCCTCCCCTCTTCCCTCTCCCCTCTTACCCTCTCTTCCCTCCCCCCTCCTCTTCTTCCTCTCCCCCTCCTCTTCTTCCCTCTCCCCTCCTACCCTCTCTTCCCTCTCTCTTACCCCTCTTCCCCCTCCCCTACCCCCTCCCCCTCTTACCTCTCCCCTCCTCCCCCTCTTACCCGTCCCCTCCCTCTATTACCTCGCCCCTCCCCCTCCTCCCCAGATATTCTTCCCACCCCTTTCCCCTTCTATTCCCTCCCCTCCCCTCCCCCCCACATCCTTCCCATCCTTTTGCCTCTCCTATCTAACCCTTCCCCTCTCCTCCTCCTCCCCCTCCCTCCCCCACATCCTCCTCCTTTGCCCCTTCCCTCCCCTCCCCCCCTCCCCCCACCGAGAGACCTCCGACAGCCAAAACCAGCCCGGACGGCAGCCGAGTGCTCAGTCGAGCGAGTACCTCCGCTCGGAAACGTCGCTCGGTCGGCCTGAGAGAAGGGAGACAGAAGGGGTGTGTGTGAGAGACAGAGCGATAAAGGGAGAGAAGAGGAGACATTTCATTGACTGCGGCGATTGGTTATTTCAGCGTCGAACGTCTCTCAGGTAGGTTAAAGCACAGTTGAAACGACGGTAGAGAGTACAGTGTCCATGTGAAGGTAATCTTGGAATCTGCTGATAAGTGTCTGTGATTTTTTTGACGCTTGTTACTGTCTCGTTAGTCCTTTCATTCGGGTATATTTTTCGTGTTATGGAAGTGGTTGTTCCTGGAGAGGTGATTTGGATTAAGAGTTTTTTTTTAATGTCGAGACGAAATGTGAGCGCTATTGCCATGTAAGCAACCGAGAGTTCATTGCACGACAAACAGGAAGCTTTGCGTTTTTTTAAAAATTGTTTGTTATTATTCCTCTCCCACACATTGATTAACGGAAATGGAGAAATCCCTCGTGATGAAAGCCGAACTCGACTCTTAACACTGAAAAAATAAATACAGCCGGTGACTTTTTCTCGATAGTGAAGCTGCAAGGAGATGAAGCGAGTAAGCCATGTCTTCGGCCCGGGGACCCCAGGCAAACAAACCCTCAATGGAGAGACTTCAACTAGCTCATTATACTCATCTTTCGAGGCCGATCATATATAGGAACTCTCTTCATCTTGAATCAAAACTAGATTTCTTTAAAGTAACGATATTGAGAGATTACCGATAACGCACTCTTTTGTTAATAGGTGTTGCAGTCATAGATTTAAAGTGGGATTTTACTTCCCCATGGCCCTTTCACTCCAGATGGATTCCATGACTCCCGAACTTTCTAGACGGAGAGGCAGGTCAGAATTCACTTGACGCATATTTGACTTTTAGAATTTTTAGTGTGGGAGTTTCTATTGTTTTTTTTTCAGTTTGTTTATTGTGAGGTACTTGTGCAGAGGTGCTTTTCTGTTTCTTCTCTCTTTCCCATCATCTCTCTCTTCTCCTTCTCCTAATTTCACTATCATCTCCCTCACTCCTTTCCGATCTATCTCTTCCTCTCCATCCCACTTCCTCCTTCCTCCTTCTCCTACTCCCTTCATCATTTCCGTCTTCACTCAGCCAAGCGCGCATCTGGCAAGCAATAACAATCTCTCATTTCTGTCTCTAAACGATTGCTAAACCAACCCTTCAGTGCCCAAGCAAAGAAAGCACTTACGTCAAAGCACACGAAGGCAAAATATCGACGACGTAGGCGGAAAATCCTCCAAAATTTCGAAGATGCAGTTTCCACGCAAAGCCAAGACGCCTCCGTTTATGAATGAGACATCAATTGCGGTCGAGGGTCGTGGGTCAAGTTTGCGGCGACGGTGGAGATAAATTGCGATCCTCCCCCTTACTCCTTACTCCCTTCTTCTCCTTGTCTGCCGTTTTTTTTTCTCTCTCTTTCTCGCTCTCACTCTCAGTCTTCCTCTTTCTCTCTCTTCCTCTTTCTCTCTTTTCCCCCCTCTCTCTCTCTCTCTCTCTCTCTTTCTCCCTCTCTCT
Organism: Penaeus monodon; assembly: GCF_015228065.2. Taxonomy (NCBI): domain Eukaryota; kingdom Metazoa; phylum Arthropoda; class Malacostraca; order Decapoda; family Penaeidae; genus Penaeus; species Penaeus monodon. The sequence continues at coordinate 10,433,242 of NC_051396.1, read as the reverse complement.
CTTTCATTTTCTGATTCACCATTTTCCCATACGTGGGCTTAGTTATCACGGGTAAAAAGGCTTGTATGTTTTTACTCGTTCTCGCAGGGGGGTAGATGTGTGTGTGTGGGCGGTGTGTGTGTGTGTGTGGGGGGGGGGGGTTACGACACAGGGAGATTCACACGCCTGAGAACTAGCAAGAACTAGTGTTATGTTTCCCGTCGTGTGGTAGTGCCTCCCCTTCCCACATATGCCAACGATGTGCCCCTTTTTTACCATATGTCTGTATATTTGCGTTTTTTTGTCCGCGTGTTTGTCTGAGTACTTTACTAAGTGTATAAATGTGTGTAGTAATTAGGTAGAACCTATTTGCTGCACAATTACCATGTCTTTGTTTATCTATTTAGCATGTGTGTATATAACAAGGCAGTATCTTAGGAATTGCCAAACGCATCTAGAGATTAAGGGATATGATAAAGGAAAGGGAGAGAGGAAGAAAGAGAAGGAGAGAAAGAGAGGGAGGGAGAAAGAGAGAGAGAAAGAGAGAGAGAGAGAGAGAGAGAGAGAGAGAGAGAGAGAGAGAGAGAGAGAGAGAGAGAGAGAGAGAGAGAGAGAGGACAAAAAAGAAACTAAAAAAAACAAAACAAAAACATAGAGAAACAGAGAGAAAGCGAGAAACAGAACGCGCCAGCAAGAGAGAGCTGGAGAACGCGGAGGGAAGGTCATGAGAGAAAGAGAGAGAGAGAGAGAGAGAGAGAGAGAGAGAGAGAGAGAGAGAGAGAGAGAGAGAGAGAGAGAGCCAGCAGACATGGAAGTGACACCTAATGGAGCTGATCTGAACTTCCTGTTGATATCAGCGCGCCCGCCCCGTTCATCTCTTGGTACGTTCATGAGTATGGAATAAGGAACGGCCTTGATATTCACAGGCAAAGCCTAATGAGGAGGAAAAGGGCAAATAGCGATAAGATAAGCTTCTATGCCTCCAGTGATAGCGGTCGACTACCTACGCACTTGTCGGGGATAAAACTGTTATAAAGATAGAGGTGGTGATAAGATCATACCGGCTCCAATAGCAACCAAAACACGTAATATTATTGTTGTCTAGAGAGCTAAGGAATGGCGAGTCTAATTTTATTGTGCTTATTCTCATATTTATTGCTTCTCATATTGCCTTTTCGAAGATAACGTTTGAACTTACTTTGATCCCAAAAGCAGGCGTATTTTCATATTTTCCAACTCTAAGAAATGACTTTCTTCGTACCTATGTTCGAATTGATTGCTTAACGTGTATATATATGTATGGTGTGTGTGTGTGTGTGTGTGTGTGTGTGTGTGTGTGTGTGTGGTGTGCGTGTGTGTGGTGTGTGTGTGTGTGTGTGCGTGTGTGTGGTGTGTTTGTGTGTATGGTGTGTGAGTGGTGTGTGCGTGTGTGTGTGTGTGTGTGTGTGTGCGTGTGCGTGTGTGGTGTGCGTGTGTGCGTGTGCGTGTGGTGTGTGCGTGTGTGTGTGTGCGTGTATATATATATATATATATATATATATATATATATATATATATATATATATATATATATATATATATATGTATATATATATATTTTTTTTTTTTTCTTTTTTATAAAATAGCATTTATTTCCCTTACTCATTAAGGATTCCTAGCTTTAATCACACCTCCATCTTAATGCACTGCTCAAGACATAACAGCTCCCTTTCTAAGATGAAACTCCTCCTCCCAGAACAATCGGATTATGCAAATTTCTTGAAGGAAAGTGTAGACATCTTAGAGTGCTTTTCCGCTCCATAAACTGTTTCCGAGATGGGCTTCGTTTATCCCCCCGAATTAGTATGCAAATTTTATTGGCGAGGAAGGGAATTTTCTGTCACGCCTGACTCATCATTTGCTTTTTTCCCCCCGTGATTCTTGTCTCTGTTACTTTTTTTTCGCATAGCATGAGGAGGAAGGAAGGAAGGGTAGATGGATTGGTGGGTGGGTGGATGGGTGGTTGGGTGGATGGGTGGGTGGGTGGATGGATGGATGGATGGATGGATGGAGGGAGGTGGGTGGGTGGGTGGAGTGGTGGATGGATGGATGGATGGATGGATGGATGGATGGATGGATGGATGGATGGATGGATGGATGGATGGTTGTTGGATGGTTAGTTGGATATATGGATGAATGGATGGGGAGAGGAGTGAAAATGTTGAAGAGAAAGAAAAAGGAGAGAGAGAAACAGGAATTGCATTAGAAACAGACAGAAAAGGCCTTAACACAGCAGCAAAAAACAAAGAAACTGCAAGGCATTCCGGCCCCAGCATCCCTCCACAGAGAATTGTTCGCAGAAATCCTCCAGAGAGCGAATTGCGAGCACACGCGAAGGACGGAGAGCAATAAAAAGTGACCCTTATTCCGTGGCGTTTCCTTTGTGTGTAAGGAAGCACGTGCGTGTGCGTGTGCGGTGTGTGTGTTGTGTGTGTGTTAGCGTTTTTGTTTATGTGTGCATATGTGTGTACACTAACCAACCTGTCAGTTTCGAGACACAGGTCAATACGAGTAAGAGCTGGTTCACACGTTGGCAGCGATGAGTAAGGAACACATAAAAGTGACTGTACAATTTTTGTAAGAGAGGCAGACTAAAAAAACAAGCAAACAAGTATTATATTCATATTCATCTGCTTATTCATTTCTGTTGGCAATTCTGTTTTGATGTTAATCTTTCTTATTGTCTGTTTCTAGGCTGATGCTCGCGATCGCTGTGATGCGCGAGTAGCAAGACAGCTCCTGGAGACGCCGCTTCGACCTCGCCGCCGTCACCGAGGGACGACCCAGCGCACAGCAGGTCCTTCGCCTTCCTGAAGACGTGTCCAGGAGGCCCTCCAGATACCCGAGAATACCCCTCCCTGGACGTAATCCTAAGCCTCCTTCAGCATGGGTATGACCTGGTACCACATGTTGGCCGCGTGGCTCCTGGCGTGGGTGGCGCTCGTCATCGTCTCGCAGCGGTCGTGGGCGGTTTCGTGGCTCGCCCTGGGTCTTATGGCCGCCCATATCGGCGACTGGGCGATGAAGGCAGCGATGAACGCCATGCCGAGGAAGAACATCGACGGCAACGGCAAGGCGGTGTTCATCACAGGTGAGTTCCGGAGAGGGAAACTCGATTTTGATATCCTACCCTTTGTCCGTCCTCCGCTTGGTCAGGAGGAACAGCAGCCCGGAGAGAGGAATGCGTAGGGGAAGGGCATCAACGGGGTAAGCAGGTGAGTTTCAGGAACAAGAATGAACTGAAGTTCAGTCTAGCATCGACGCAACGGCAAGGCGGTGCTGATTACAGATGACCGTCGAAGAGGGAGCCTTATCTAACGAAGCTCTTTCTAGCGTTATACTATCTGATGCCCTCGGACTATCCTTGCCTTGGATAGGAGGAACGGCAACAGAGAAATATGGAGATCATCATCAACGGGACAGGCAGGAGAGCTTCGGAAAAGGAGCCTCAAATTTACATTCTACGCATTAGAGCCCAGTTGCTTTGTTCGTGAGATGCCCTTCGTATGTCCTTCGTCGGGGCAGGAGGAAGGGCAGCCCGGATGGCGGAAAGGGGATCCATGGACACTTCCTGATCATTTCTCGAGAGAGGGGCAGGTAACAGGGCCAGGTAACCTCAGCCAGAGGCGGAGACACTAGGCTTATGAAAACTTTCTCTCAGGCGTGTTATGTGATAAACTGTATAGGCGACTTCGTTAGTGTTGTTTAGTGGCGGATAATAACTTTTCTCTTTCTTAATACTCCAAATTATTCCCATTTAGCCCCTTGGTGATAACTAAGATAATAGAGATTACACAGTGTCAAAAAACAAGACTTGAAATCATTTGATATGTTACAGTTGGGGTAATTAATGAACCACAAGTATGTACCCACTTACGATACCGAATAGGATATGACATATCTTAACTAAAAATGACCTTTGACTTCTGCGTTTGTCACTGGTCCTCTGAAACGTAAAACTCGAGAATCTGACGTCACTGAAATGAGATATCAGCAGCCTGAAGTTCGACGTCATCGTTACGTCACAAGGAACACCAGGCAGAGATGACGGAAAGGTCCTTCAGGAAAATGACTTCAGTAGAATTCCTTCAGGTTGCTTCAGAAGTCACTTCAGGATGTGTACTTCGAAGGAATTCCTTCAGGAGAGTCACTTCATTAGACTTGTTTCAGAAGAGTCACTTCAGGAGAAATGCTTCAAAGGAATTCCTTCAGGAGATTCACTTCGGGGGAAAAAAAAAAGCTTCAAACGGTGATTCTGATAACCGACCCCCCCCAAAAAGACGAAGACAAAGGAAAGTCACATTGGAGTGACAGCCATCCCAGCGGATAGTTATTAGCGGCCATTTCCCTGTGCTTTACGAGACGCGCTAAACGATGGCCTCCTCGCCGTCAGGAAATGCTCGGGCAAGGTCCTCCTCCTCCTGCTGGTGGAAGCCACAAGTCATCGTCTTTAATATATTTTCGTGAATCTTATTTGTGGAAAGAGTTAGAAGAAGTAGGAATAATTTCTTGTGAAAAAAATGGAGTCCTTAACATCGTCTTTTGAGTGAAGGTCGTTCGAGATATTTTATGGCGCAAATTTCACCTTCCTCGCTTTAAATATGCCTGTGCATCTATCGGCCTGTGTCTCAAGTATCCATCTATCTATCTATCTTTATGAGTGTGTGTGTGTGTGTGTGTGTGTGTGTGTGTGTGTGTGTGTGTGTGTGTGTGTGTGTGTGTGTGTGTGTGTGTGTTGTCAGTGGTGGTGGTGTGTGTGTGTGTGTGTGTGTGTGTGTGTGTGTGTGTGTGTGTGTGTGTGTGTGTGTGTGTGGTGTGTGTGTGTGTGTGTGTGTGTGTGTGTGTGTGTGTGTGTGTGTGTGTGTGTGTGAATGTGGTGGGCGGGGTCTGTGAGTGAGTGTGTGTGTGTGTATGTCTGTGTACATGCATGTAGGGATGCGAGTGCACACACGTACGTGTGTAGGTGCAATATCGTGTGTATGTGTACGTGTATGAGTGTGCCATTGTGTGTATGCTTGTGTCTGGAGGTGCGACTGCGGACATGTATGTGTATGCATCCATGTGTGTATGTGTGTCGGTGTACGCATGACTGCGTGTACGAATTCATTAGCATGCGCTCCCATAAACCCACCTACGTCTGCTCCCAGCCCTGCACTAACACGACTTACATTCCTCATTTCCGTCATTACCACTCCAATTATACCTTCATTCGCTTCATTTACTTCCACGTCCGCCTCTTCCCCTTCCTACTCTCGCCTCTGTTGCATCCTCCTCCTTCTCCTCCTCCTCTATCCCTCTATTCCTTCTTCTGTTGCCTCTTTTTTCTCTTCTCATCTGCTCCCTAGCTCTCTGTTTTCCTCTGATTCCTTTGTTTTCTTTTACTGCTTCTTTGCCTCCTCTTCTAATTACTTTCTCCTCCTCTCCTTCCTTTCGTCTCTGCCACTTCCTCCTTCCATATCCCTCTTTGTTCTACTTCCTCTTCCTCTCTCTCCTCCTACTCCTTTGGTCTTCTTCCACTTACTCTTCCTCCTTTCCTGTCCCCTCTCTTCTCTTTTACTCCTTCGCCTCCTCTTTTCTCCTTCTATTCTCTTCTCCTCTTTCTCCTTGCCAGGCCCTATTTTTTCACTACCTCGTGCCCTGAGAGTGAAGGATCGATCTAGTGTTTGCCCTGTGCTCCCCCCCCCCACTTCCCTCCCGTACCCAAGGGCATCAACATTTAACTTCAGGGCGGAGTTCCTAGGGAGTGTTGGAGCTGCTGCAAATACGCACACACACACACACACACACACACACACACACACACACACACACACACACGCACACACACACACACACACACACCACACACACACACACACACACACACTGTAAAAAAAAACTCGACCGCAAATAAATCACACACGAATACACACATAATTCGCGACACAAAGACACCCTTATTATTAGCCAGGTCAACTCCCCCCCCCCCCCCCCGCCCGCCCGAACAACACCCTCAGGTCAGAGGAAAAACTTTCCTTCTTACCTGCTACTCATATAATCATCCCCCCCCCCTTAACCCTCACTCCCCCACCCCCACTTAACCCTGAGCAATCACCCTGCAACGTTTTACCTTTAGCGCTAATGTTGATCTATTGATATGTAATGCAGTACATGCAGTGGAAATCTATTAAAAATATTGCATAGTCAAAGATTGATCTTATTTATAGATCCGTGGATTCATGACTCATCCTCTTGGCTTAATTGTTATATTCATTGCGTCAAGGGCCGAAAAGTGATTATTCAAGTTCTTATATACATACGTAAGTGCAACATTGAGATACGTGAAAGTAGACTTGAATTAAAATCTGCAATACAAAGTCTTTCCTTGTCCAGTCTCTCTCTCTCAGTTCTCCTCTCGACACATGCATTTATTCTATCAACTCATTAGCTGCTGCAACAAGCATTAACATACACAGAAGGTCAGTGTTCATTCCTATATGTACTCAGACATAATTTATGAACTGACGAATCTGCAACACTCTGTAAGAAGCAAGATCACAACGTCAGAGTATCAATCTTGTATATATAACGTCTTATATGCATTCTAGAAGTGCCACGTAAAAATAATTTGACCCCTTTATCTCTGTCTCAACCTGTCTTATCATCGAGGGGTACTCGAGGATGTGACGTCACAGATGTTGCCATTTTGGTGTGTCTCCTTTAACTCTCTCTTAATGTCTCCAATTAGCCACCTGTTCTTTTTACTACAGAACATTTCATAATGATGAAACGTTAAAGTAGGATTGATCTGACCACGTTTCTTTTCTTTTTTGCTATTTATATATATTTAATTTTCCATTCAATTCGCATTCTGATTTCAATGGTATTACATTACAGTCACATTTAGTATCTTAAACCCATACCATAATAACTAAACACAACTAAACACGTACATCTAATTACTAACCTTGGCTAGTAAATGCAATCTATCCTACTCAAAAATACAGAGAACAAACACCACATAACCATACGCGTCATGCCGTGTATGTTTACGTGACAAAGAAGGATTCAAACCTCCATCACCCGTAAAAAGTTGGAAATGACTTTTCGTTCCGGTCACCTTCTTGTATCCTGTCACGACAAAGATCTTTACGTCATGTTTCTTTTCCTCTCCAAAATAAAATCTTCCCAGAGAGAAGGGACTGTCACAGGAGAGCCTCGGAGTTACGTCATCAATAAACAACACAAACAAGCTTCTTTGCTTTCCCTTTACCTGGGTCTTTCGTAATCCCTTACATGACGTTTCGAGTCGCATTTGTTTGTGAAGGTTTGATCACTTGAGTTGCTGTACCTTTTTTTTTTTCTTTGTATGTTTGGATATACTAAACAATTAGCGGATGTTATGACTTCATTCCATTCGTATTCCATTCTCTCTTTATATATCATTCATACTATAGATTCTATACGGTTCAAGAGGTAACCTAATACAGCATTGATGTAGAATCGGAACCCTTTTTCCCCCCACATGGTATATGACGTTACAGTTGATTTCCCTTCTTACCACAGGCTGTGACTCCGGCTTCGGGAGGCTGCTGGCAATAAGACTCGATAAGCTGGGTTTTAAGGTGAGTTGCTGAAATACCATTGCCTTTCCTCTCTACTTGTGTTTTCACTCGTTTGTGGATTTCGCGTGTTGCCCAAGTCGATTTTGTCTTATCTAACTATTTTTTCATCGTCCATATTATCATTATAATGATGATGGTGACAATAATAATAATTATAGTATTACTATTAATAATGATAATAATAACAACAATATTATCATCATCATTAATAGTGGAGTTATTAATCCTACCATTAATAGTATTGTTATAGTTGTATTATCATCATTACCATTGTTATTATTAACTATATTAATAATATAGTGTTTTTAACATCACAGTGTAATCATTTTCTGTTATCAGTATTAACAGTTTCAAATCTTACTGAGGTTCTACCTCTGGACTAAAGCCGCGCCATCGTCATATTCCATTCCAAACGCCCAATTCTCGATTCCCAGCACGGTCCTCCAGCCAGTGAGAAATTTCGGGAATTGTGGCGCGGTTTCCCAGACCTCGCGCTGCGCAGACCCGCTGTGTAAACGAGTTCTCTCTCTCCCTCTCTCTCTCTCTCTCTCTCTCTCTCTCTCTCTCTCTCTCTCTCTCTCTCTCTCTCTCTCTCTCTCTCTCTCTCTCTCTCTCTCTCTTGACCCGCCCTGGACGCGTTGCCTTCCCCGTCCCCTGCCGCGCCCCGATGCCCTAATATTAATTTTCCTCCTCTCCTCTTTCTCCAGGTGTACGCCGGGTGCCTCCAGCCCGACGGCACGGGCGCCACGTCGCTCAAGCTCGAAACCTCCTCGAAGCTGACAGTGGTGAGACTCGACGTCACGAAGGAGGATGAGGTGCGATTCGCCTACAAGTTCATCAAGGACGACCTCGGGAGTCTAGGTGAGGAGCGGGAGATGATGGCAGCAGTGCGGGGGACAGGGAGTGGGCAACGGAAGATGGGAAAGGGAACGGAGTATTCTGGGAGGAGATATGATGGTAGTACTGACGGCGGCCATGTCGAAACACATACATACACACATACATACACATACACACACGCACACACTCACACTTACACTCACTCACTCACACACTCTCTCACACGCTCTCTCTCACACAACACACCAGCACCGCTAACCCCCCTCACCCATGACCTTTGGCCTCCCTCCAGACCTGTGGGCCGTCGTGAACAACGCGGGCATCGCAGCCTTCACGGAGATCGAGTGGTGCCCCATCGCCGAGTACCGCCGCGTCTACGAAGTGAACTCCCTGGGCCCCATCCGCGTCACCAAGACCTTCCTGCCGCTCCTCAGGAAGTCCAGCGGCAGGATCGTGCTCGTGGCTTCCCTGGCAGGTAAGGCGGATCATTTTCGTTAGAATCAATATATGCGCTTTTTATGTTTTAATCATATTTCCTTTACGAATTTCTGTCAATACGAGACCTTCGTGGAGGATATGAATAGGCTCTGACGAGGATAGACCCTTTTTTTTACCGTTTTATCAACACATTGATAATTTTTTTTCCGTCATAAATGTGAAATTTTCATCGAGTTCTTGACGCCCCGGAGAGACTCACGATATGCAAGACCTCCCGACGTCCGGAAATCCTCTGATATCGTCTGATATTTTGAGCATCTCGAGACACGAACTCCCGAGCCTCACGAGAAACAAGCATTCTCAAACAGTGCCCCCCACCCCCCCTCCTAAAAAAAAAAAGAGAAAAAAAAAACTCAGGTTCCCGTGTTGAATAAATGCCGCTGGGTTGATGACTCGGCAGATTTTCGCGTATATTTTATTTTTATTTTTTTGGGGGGTTGTTCTTTTATTTGGCCGCCTCGTCTATGTTGAACGGTTTCGTGGCGTGGAGACAGAGCGAGAAAGGAGGTGAAGCATGAACTCAGTGCATGATAATCTGCCCGAATTACCTTATAACACTTCATATAAATGCAACGGCGAGGCGAATTGATAGCTTTTATTTTCAGCTAAACAATGCAGATTTTAAACTGTATTCATCTAGAAGTAATAGAAAAGTATAAACACCTGTAACTTGAAAGCTTTCCCAATACGTCGAAAAACAGCGAGGTTTGGAGGTATTGATACGCATGAGAGAGCAAGGTGTGTGTGTGTGTGTGTGTGTGTGTGTGTGTGTGTGTGTGTGTGTGTGTGTGTGTGTGTGTGTGTGTGTGTGTGTGTGTGTGTGTGTGTGAGTGTGTGTGAGAGTGTGTGAGAGTGTGTGTGAGAGTGTGAGTGTGAGTGTGAATGTGTGTGTAAGTGTGTAAATTTACGAGCGGCACGTAAGTGTATTTTGGTAAGACTTACACCTGCGTGTTAGCAAACCTGGACACGAAACAATGTAAACGCTGGCTGACTCAGAGGCCGGCCGAGGATGTGTCGCGAGTCTCACAGGCAGATCAGAAGCAGAAAGAAACACGGCCGTGCTTTTGGGGACAGTGGGACGAGGTCATGGGAGAGCGTGGATGGCGGAGGGTCGCAGGAGGTCGTTCTCGCCACGGACACAGTTTCGGGTGATTTCCGTGCTCTCTGCAGTTGTGTAGGAGTTGTTACGATAACTTATCACGGCGCCTACGATACGCACGGATTCCCAGGGTGGCGGAGGCATGACAATTCTCACCGCGTCGAGCACGCAGACGTTTAGGACAGCACGCACATCCGAGCTTGAACAAATACGTAGTCGGGTGGTTTTTGAAACGTAAGCACGACCTCAGGACCTACGCAGATAAAAAGATAATCTAAGAGATGTTTGGAACAGCCGGTAGACCTTTTCTGTTGTTTTATTTTTTATTTTCTCGATGAATTAATGATATGCCAAGAAGTCATTCACTGAGGAGTTGAGTGTACTGGCCTAAGGGCTCCAAGGGCATCAGCATGACAGAGCAATTACCAAATTTCACCCTTACGTGGAGCGGATTAAGAACCAAATTTCCTCTCAGATGCTGAGTTTGTTTTTCTTCTTTCGTGTATTGTTACTTGTATTTTTTATTCCCAGAAGAAAAAAATAACGTGACACACATACACACCTCTTCTGACAAACATGCAATTTACCGATAATGTTGTGTACGTCTTGTGAAATACACATCAGAAATTCCTCTTCCCTTCCCCGAGCGAGTCCTACTGATGGTAAAATGATGATCCCAAAAAAGTGTTGCAGCGCCGGCGGCCAAGAAAGGCACCTCATTACACTCGCCTCATTAACGAGAAAATATCCCCGCTGTAAAATCATTTACTGTTATTGTTCCATTCTTTTTAACGACAATTCCATTTACATACAAATACGTTCAACCTTTAACAAAAGAAAATCTGTTTTAAAGAAGGTATTCTTCTGCAGTCTTTCACATGAAGATCGCTTCGAAAAAGTCGTCGCTTCTATAGCCCTTTTAGAGACTTCTTTCGTGCGCCAAGGGTCATTCCGGACCTCGAAACGAGCTCCACATCTGTCACAGCCTCTTAAACGACCTCTCTTCCCCCACGATACCCAGCCATGTCTTCGCTCCTCCTAAAACTCAACAAAAGACCTTATTCCTCGCAATCGGAGGCTATTCCTAAACCGCGAAAAGAAACCTCTCCTTCGAGGACCTCACTTCCCACAGCGAAAAGTCCCTTTCCCGACGGACAGGTCTCCATCACCAGCGCCCCCTTACAGAACCTCACACACCGAGTCCTCTTTCCCACGTCTCATGTTGCTAGGAGAGGGTGATTCATCCTGGTGTTTGGGCCGGAAATCTGATGGGGTCGCCTGTTTATACTCGCGCCCGTCTGTATGCTATCTATGTATTCGAAGGGAAGTTGAGGACATGTTCACCCTCTCCTGCGGTTGGCCTTCGCATCCTATGTGGTGTCTTTGGTGTGGAGGCGCCCCCTCCCCCCCCTTCCTCCGAGACGCTTTTGTTTTACTTCTTTGTTTAGGCCATTTCCTTTTAATGGTGATAATAACAGTAGTAGTAGTAGTGATAATGATCATAAAAATAACGATGATGGCAATTATAAAAATGAGAATGACAATAACACTGATGATAGTGATATCGATAATAATCACAATATCATCTTTAATCTATTTATTTCTCTACCTTCTCATTTACTTCGTCTTTAAGCAATCCAACGAAAAGCGCTTATCTGTTGAAATCGGAGAGTATTGAAAGCCAATACTTTTCACCTTGACCGATGTTACGTAAACACTTGAAACGTATCATATATAACGGAATGAATGAATAAACCTCACGCAGCTTCTTGACATTCAGCTGTTCCGTATGACTGTGACATGTGGACTGGCAAGAACTTCAACAGGCTTTGGTGCGTATAGGTTTCAGTGTGACTGCGTGCGTGTGTTTGCGTGTTTTATTTATTGATTTAGTTAATTCATCTATTTATTTATTTATTTGTGTGTTTGTGTGTGTGTGTGTGTGTGTGTGTGTGTGTGTGTGTGTGTGTGGTGTGTGTGAGTGTGTGTGAGTGTGTGTGAGGTGTGTGAGTGTGTGAGTGTGTGTGAGTGTGAGTGTGTGTGAGTGTGTGCGTGTGCGTGTGAGTGTTACTTTGATTTTTTTTTTATATAAAAGTGATCGCGGTTCGAACATTGTTGAAAATGGAGAACATCCGAAAGAAGCCTTGATTCCCACACTGTCATTTCTTCAGTTTATTTAACAAATGCAAAAGTCACGGGAGCATAAAAGTTGCTGCGTTTATTTAGTGTAATGCCCTCTGTCAGCTCGATCCTTTGTCGCGAGAGGCTGACGTCAAAGCATTTACTTGCCGGAAGCTATTGTTAAGAAGAATGTGGCGAATATATATAGAACATTGCACACATGATAACCTCCTGTAGACACAAGCAGTGATCCACTGTTGCCTATATAAATATAAAAGTAACATATATTGATAAATGCGCGCGCACACACACACACACACACACACACACACACACACACACACACACACACACACACACACACACACACACACACATGGAAGGACATAGGATGTGCGCGCGCGCGCACATCCTATGTCCTTCCGCCCGAACTTCGTCTTAATTCTTTTGTCACGTTTTCTTTAAAGCAACAAGTTCCTCTTCTTATAAACACAAACACTGCCTGAACCTTGAGCTACATAATAATCTCTATTTTTCTTCCTCTCTCTTTTTGTTTTGCCTGTCTGACTTCCCCCTCTCTTCCTTTCTTTCCATATGTACACAAATCTGTTACTATATCTTATCAGATCACATCAGAATCTTCACTCTTCCTTCCCCCTTCCTACTTCCCTTCTCCCCCCTTCCTCTCCCTGCCTTTCTCCCTCTCTCTCTCCATCTCCCTTCCCTTCTCCCTCCATTAATCTCCCTTCCTTCTTCCTCTCCCTCTTTGCCCGGCAGCCTCCGCCCTCCCTTCGGTTCCACCCCCACCCCGCCAGCCTCCTTCAGCGCTCCTTCAGTCCCTCCCTGCTACCCTCCCCCCGGGCTCCGCAGTGACCTTGCCTTGCGGTGACTTGCAGGGGGCCTCGTTCCGTCAGCCCGAGAGTTCAAACACCCAGAGGCGAGCTGTAACCTTGGAACGGGAAGGCAGCGCGGTTAATGAAGACCCCCGAGAGAAAAATGTTCATTTCCAGTGCCGAATTCCTCTCTTGGCATCTTGTAGTCTGTATGCGGTTGGGGGCTTTGTTACCAAGATAAAGTCTACGGTGATTCTATGCAAGCATAAACACGCAAAAATACATTCCTCTGTCCATATATATATATATATATATATATATATATATATATATATATATATATATATATATATATATATATATATATTACATACAAATTGTCTCCCATTCACTCACTCACACATACACACAAGAAAATAAACTCACCAGAAACGTACACAAACGCACACTAGCGCATATACATTCCCATGTCTCGACCCTGAGAGCCACACATAGCAAAACAGCGGACATCTAAGCAGAAAAAAAGGCTAGATGCTGTTGCTAAGAGTGACGAAGCAACATTATAATAATGCTTGTGTTCTCGCCTCTATTGCGTTTTTTTTTTACTCATGTCCTATCAGCTCAGAAAGGTCGTGACGTGATCGAAGGTTGTTCGCGATTGTCGCTTATCCTCCTATTTCTCATTTATTTCCCGTCCTTCCGTCTATCCTCCGGCCTTCGTCTCTCTTCCATCATCACCGTTTTCATCCCCATAAGGGAAGAAAAAAAAGGTTTGTTTACATCACGTCACAACGAAGTAGCCCCTTGACGAAAACCATTGGCCACGACCAGGAAAATCGTACGTTTAAATAACAGAAAAAAAAATGAAAGTCACGCTTGTGAGAGACAAAGCCCCGAGAGATAATAAAAAAGTGGAATAAGAAGTCTATCAGCTTCGTAAACTATTCTTTAATCTCATGGAGGGCCTTGGCAAGAGGGCATTTCGGGGCGGTTTCCCTCTCGTTCCGCTCGTGTGTAACGCTGTGCCCTTTGCCCCGCCCGTTTCCCTCCTCTGCGATCCCTTACATTCAGCCTCCTGGGGATTTAGCCTTATACATGACGTCTGAATCCAATTACATGACTATTCTTAGACCGAAACCACTCAGTTGTTGACGCGTGTACGCAATCGCAGGGGACACACACACACACACACACACACACACACACACACACACACACACACACACACACACACACACACACACACACACACACACACATATATACATATACATATACATAATATATACATATATATATATATATATATATATATATATATATATATAATATATATACATATACATATACATATATACATATACATATACATACACACATACACAAAAGCGCGCACGCGCGCACATATCGTTACAAAACCTCTGTACACAATGCTCCTGCAGGCGAAGGTGGATGTGTACCATGATCAAAAGACGCAGGATGAGTTGCAGAAGTGTGAAATATGCGAGGAGGGGGCCGAGGGTGGGCGAGGGGGCAGAGGGTGGGCGGGTGGGCGGAGCTCTCGTGAACCCTCCTCCAGCCCTTTGAATGCCACTTCCTCATGCCCACCGCAAGACCTCAGGCAACATTTCTTATACGTCGATTATAAAGCCGTAAATCCTCAAATGTAAATCCTACCCCTCAAGTAAATCCCGAAACACACCTTCAGACGTAAAAATCCCCAGGCACAAATCCTAATACGCAATTCCTCACAAGTAAATCCTAATACTTAAAATCCTTTGACGTTGATCCCTAGACATAAATCCCCGAACCTAAAACCCGAGCTCGTCAGATCCAAAATAAAAAAATGCGATTAAATCGGACAGGATCTTGCCTTCAAGGGATTTCTAGGGTTGCTTGTGTCCTTCTTCCTGCGGGAATCCTATCTTAATAATGAGTCCTTGTCGCTGATTTATCCGTTAGGGCGAGACTTCACTAAAACACTTCGTCTTACTTGGGAACAATAGCCTTTGGAGTAAGAACGAGGTCTTTGTTGACAACGCTTTTAATGGCAGGACCGCTTATAATGAAAATGACTGCGTACATTAAGGGGTTCGCTCACCCATGTTTGTCTTGTTTTACGTTTTTCTATTTGTAGATATGATTACGAAGGTTTTTTATTTTGTGCAGTAGTTTGTTATCACAGGAGGTTGTTGTTATTCGAAACTTGTCTTTATATGAATTTGGGTGTTTTTCTGCCGGATTTCTTCTAAAATTATCTAGTTATCTCATGCTAATAAGTATGTAGCTTTAGATTTATCTTTATTCTTCTCTCTCTCTCTCTCTCTCTCTCCCTTTCTCTCTCTCCCTCACCCCTCTCTCCGTCTAACCGTCCCACACTTTCTTCTTCCCTCCCTCTCCCTCTCTTCGCCTTCCTTTCACTCCCCTTCGCTCCCCTCTTCTTCCCTCACTTCATCTCCTCCCACCCGAAGTAACTCGCCACTAACCCCCATATCTCTCCCCTCTCCTACAGGACGCTACACCTTCCCCGGATTCACGGCCTACAGCATGAGTAAGCACGCGACGGTCTCCTTCGCCGACGGACTCAGGCTGGAGATGCAAAAGTGGGGCATCACCGTCCACACCGTCGAGCCTACTCTTTATAGGTGAGCTTGGTTTGTGATTCCTTCTCCAGGTGTATCTTGTGTTATAAGAGGGTTGCATATGAGTTTCAATGTACAAGTGGGTTTGTGCGAGTATTGTGATGCAAGACTCTTTCTCTGGGTGGTGTTGGTATAATTTTTTTTCTCCTATTGAGATAATATAGTTTGGTACGACAAATTGAATATCTGATAAACAGAGGGACAGGCAAGATAGACGTATAAATATTTAAAATACACAGGTAGATTAATAGACACGCAGATGTTTAGACAGAGATGAAAAGGCATCTCCTGTCACAAAGAGACATTTATCATCTTAGACTAATGACCTCTCTCCTTCCCCCTCTCAGGACGCCCATTAGCCAGGAAGGACCCATCCACCGCGCCCTCGACAGGTTCTGGGAGGAATGCCCCGAGGACGTGAGGAATTCCTACGGCGACGAATACATGAAGGACTTTAAGATAACAATCTCCGCCCACCTGAATCGAGCTAAGCCCTCGGAGAAGATTAAGGAGGTCGTCGACGATATGGTGGACGCCGTGGCAGGGCAGGACCCCAAGGTAAGGGTGAGGGGTAGGGTACGGCAAGGAAGGAGTGAGGGAGAAGGGAGTGAGAAGGGAGGGAAGAAGGGAGGGAGGGAGTGAGAAGGGAGGGAGGGAGTGAGAAGAGAGGGAGGGAGTGAGAAGAGAGTGAGGGGTGAAGGTCGAGAGAGAGAGAGAGAGAGAGAGAGAGAGAGAGAGAGAGAGAGAGAGAGAGAGAGAGAGAGAGAGAGAGAGAGAGAGAGAGAGAGAGAGAGAAAGCGGGCTGAATAAACAAGAGATAGAGAGTGAAAAAAATGCCATGTTGTGTCTCCATCTCTGCTCATCATTCACGGAAAATTTAGACAAACCCTTTACTTATACTTATAATCTCAGAACACATTCTCATCACGATTTTCATATGCTTGATTCCAACCCTTTTGCCCATCAGAGCCGCTACGTACCCAGTGTGGTGACGCAAGTGAGAGCCAAGGTACTCTCCGCTCTGCCAGACAAAGTCCGCGACCACCTGTTCCTCAGCAGCCAGCCACAGACGCCACCTGCGTATGTTGCAGGTACTTATATCAAGCGTTTTATTGTTCTTTATTTCTTTTATAACTTGAATCGGTCGTTTTTTGTGCTCATTTTATGCATCCTCAAGGTCTTTTTTAATATGACGGATAAAATGTCATGATGATAATAATAGAAATAATTGAAACGGAATATAATCCATTCCTTTCAAAATCTGTAACACGTCACGTCTTTCCCGCCAACAGCACGCAAGAAGAAGCGGCTGCTGAAGGACCCGCGACCCAACGCAGGCGTGCAGGGACCTCAAGGAGCG
>NC_051396.1:10401227-10403727 GCF_015228065.2 Penaeus monodon | reverse complement strand
TTGGGATTATGGTATATAATGTACTTTTCTCTTTGCGTTTAAGTATTAAATGAAGTATAACTCTACTGGAGATTACATATATAATATACATGTGCTACATATTCCATTTCTCAAACAGTAACATCAACATTTATTGATTTAATTTGCATCTTTGAACACATCGCCGCAACATGGGTCAGGATGCTATATTCAGATGCACATAGTATTTGCATATAGCAACAATGAACAATGTACTAGCAATGAGGAAGCGCCTCGTAATTTAATGACTGAATAGGTAATATTTATTATTAATCTGTATTTTGTGTTACATGCAATTATTTCCAGATTTACACGTTTAAACACGTGTCTTGCTGTGTCTTGCAGTTTAGACTGAGTTCATTGTTAGGCCTGACTCTACTTCTCCCACAAAGTAAACTAATAGAGTATTTAGGAATATTTATCGTCCTTGATGTTATAATGTGACAGAAATTAGAATACAGAACTGCATTAAAAGTACAGTCAATTTATAAAAGAGGAGGGATAATGATTGGTCATGAGCTATATTCGCGAACAGTTTATTCTGGGTTCAAGCGCAGGTAAATTGTTCGCTTCGAGGCGAGCTAAGGCTGAACATCTCTGCGTACATTTTCGTCGATTTCCTCGTATCGGTTCACACCTGCAGTGTAAGTGTAGCAGCTCAATTAAAAAAGGAAATTCGAATGAAAAAGTTTTAAAAAGTGAACACAGACGGGTATTGGAACTCAGTTGTTTACTTCAATGGCAACTGTACTCGCCTAACAGCACCAAACCCAACTCTAGGAGTTTGGAGGTAAATTACATTCTTTCCAGTAGTTTATTTATCCTATTACTTAGTGTTATGTTTTACAAGTTTGCTAGCATTCAAAGTTTTTTTTTTTTTAATTGAGTTAATTGTATGAATTATCAATAGTTTAATAGTCTGGCCACAGTTGTTCCATTTCACATTGTTTTGTTTGCAGTTTTCATTATGGTTGCTGACATGGAAGGTATGGATGAACATGTAAAAATTGTATTTCACCAGTTATGGAGAATAAAGGAAGAAATAACAAGGATTTTTTTCTCTCCAGAATTCATGGAAGTATTAATTCAGTTAACAAATTCCTACAAAAAGGGCGAGGCATGCAGCGGCATACAGACTAGTACTGATAGCAGTTGATGTAGATCTTTGTTTAGGAGACTGATCTTTGATTTCCTTCAAGACAGTGCTGTTCTTTGTGTAATTTATTCTATGTGAATACACAAAATAAATTATATGAGAAATAACTCAAAACTCAGTTAACTTTGCTGTATATATGTTATAGAGTAACATTTTTAGTGTACGGTCAAACATCATACGTTTTCTGTACAGTAAAGAAAAGGTTATGAAGGTAAACTCTTGTAATTTTGAGCAAAAAGTATGTGGAATTATATCTGGAATATGTATAGTATGAACCGAGGACCATTGATGTTTTACCATAGAATCAAAATTTACCACATCAAAGACTGGATTTTCTGCGTTTTTATCAATAGAATCAGCGAAGAGAATGGAAAGTAAAACCAAATTATACGATTTGATATATCTAGTGAAATGATTTGCTTAGCATGAAATTCTTTTAGAAAAAAAAAGTGGATGGTAAAATGCAAGTCTCATTTTGCCCATCAACGACTTCAGGGCTGGATTGATGCTAGCTGATGCCTAAAGCACAGACCAGTAATATTGCCCATTTGGTCCTAACAATTATTCTCCTTGGTGTGTCGTCTTAGAAGCCAAGTGGCGTCGTGGGATTCTTAGAGCCTGGAACTGGTTGATTAAGTGTAATGATATAAAACTAAAACATACAGCTTTGCTGCTCTTTTAATATGCCAAATTGATTGAAATTGAAATTCAGCAAATAATAATCCACGAAATAATTTGTTTTTCTTGGAAAATCATACGAAAAAATTATATATTATATATATATATATATATATATATATATATATATATATATATATATATATATTTGTTTATTTATTACTGAAATGCTTTCAAAACAAACATCGCAAAAAGTTATCAATTTGTTGATCAGTTGATAATTTCAAACATCACTGCTATTGATGTTTAAATCATTCCTGTTAATTCGATTTTTTTCTACCATAGTAGCCCTATGGTTTAATATCTATAAATAAATAAATTCCATTGATAATAATTCAATAATCCACTCATCATTTTTTTTCTTTCTGTAACTGTAAAAAATATTGCCAGTATAAAGAAAATGGCAAATCAACTTCAAGGAAACATAGAATAGTAAAAGCAGCCAACTTGAGGCTTTCCGTTGCTATGTACTCAAAATGCAGCCATTTGTCGCAATCAGTCACGCGTTGGGATATATGATCTTCAGTGAATTGGGTTTAGAAAGAATGCTCTTGTGGCGTTCCTAATGCACTGATGACATTAACCTTTCTTACCACCAGCTATATGTCTGTATGTGTGTGTGTGTGTGTGTGTGTGTGTGTGTGTGTG
>NC_051396.1:10391227-10396227 GCF_015228065.2 Penaeus monodon | reverse complement strand
TAATACTAATGATAATGATAATTGTAATTGTCATCATCAGCAGCATGATAATAACAATAATAATAATGATGATAATGACACAAATAATAATAATAGTAATAATAATAATAATAATAATAATAATAATAATAATAATGATAATAATAATGATAATAATAATGATAATAATAATAATAACAACAATAACAACATCAATAATGATAATAATATTAACAAAAACAATGATGATCATTATCAGTAATAATAACAATAACATTAATGATGATAATAATGATAATATTAATGATAATAATGATAATATTAAAGATAATAAAGATGATTATAATAACAATAATAATGATAATAACATTAGTAGCAATACTAATAACACTAACAACAACAACAGTAATAATGATTATAATAATAGTGTTGATAATAATAACTATGATGACAGTAATAATAAAATTAAAATTATAATGATAACAATGATAATACAACAGCAACAATAACAATGATAATAACAATAATGATAACAATAATAACAATATCAATAACAATAATAATCATCATAATAATGATGATAATAATGAAAATAATGATGACAATGATAATAATAATGATGATGATGATAACAACAACAATAGCAATAATTATGATGATGATAATGATAGTGATAATGATGATGATAATGATAATAATGATAAAAAATAATGCTTATTATTATGATGATTGTGATAATACTAACATCAACAATAACAATATAATAACAAAGCAACAACAATAATGATAATACTGGTAACAAAATGATATTGGCTAAGATAGCAATAATGCCAGAACTTCGCAAATCTCAAGCAAGCAAGCAAGCTCACACACACACACACACACACACACACACACACACACACACACACACTCATAGTCACTCACAAAACCACAGATGCATATCCAAATTGTTCCCTTGAGGGCTTTCAGGTCGTATGATCTGATAACAACAAGAGGACAACCCCCCCCCTTCCTCTCCTCCTCACTCTCATGAGCAGCGAAAACCAACCAAGCTTCTCCCTCCGCTGCCTCCCATCTCCCTTCACCGCCTGTAGGCCTTGCGTCGTTCGCTCTATATTTATGTAATCCCTTGTATTCCATATTTAGTTAACAATATCTGTGTTATTTTCATACACCGTTACTCCTCTTGTATAACCGCCATAGCTGTGCAAATCCAGTTTCCGCCCCGGCTGCGAAAGTACCAGGGTTTGCGAAAGCCAAAACAAGGCAGGCATCTCTGCCGGCCTCCCCGACATTCTCCTGTCCATCTTGACTACATGTCTTCCATTACTTGTTATCTCGGACCTTCCTCCTTTCGTCTAGATGTGTATAAAAGCCATCACCTGCGATTGAGACAGACAGAATTCACACCCCACCTTAAACAGACATCCTCTCCCACAGACTGACTCTCCTGCACTTCTCTTGCCGAATAAAATCAAGCTAAAAGAGGGTCGTGTCCAGCACCTTCCGTCTTGCTGGACGCTAACGCCTGTCGGATTCGCTCTGCATTCGTACATTCAACATATCGGTCAAGCCTGCACTGCCCACGCATACCTGTGCCCACTGAACCGCCTCCGACACGTCCACCTGCCCGCTGGCCTCCTCCGGAAGCCCAGCCAAGCCGTGCGCGCGCATGCACATGAACGCGATGGAAGTTGCAATGTTGAAGGGCAGGGTGAAGTATGGCAGTTTGAAAGGCGACAGAATGGAGCCGAGGCCCGACCCTATGCACACACTAAGGGAGGGAGAAAAGGGTGAGTGCATTAACAGATGATAAGTGTCCTTTAGTGATCAGGTAAAGTTTTATATAGTGGAAAGTTTTATATACTGGCCAAAAGGTGTAGATATTTATGGATACTTTTTTACAGCTATGATGTTTTTGTATGTGAACGTTGTTGTTTTTTTCTAGCACATGTTGAGCGTCTTTTGTATCATTGTTGTAATTAAGGTATGCAGTATCAGGAATGCATAGTACATAATTATGTAGTATTATATACGTTATGCGCATCGCATATCTCTTTTTTGACAATGGCATTTAAGAATTACCAAGATAATCATGATAATAATAATCATAACAATTTGACAATAATGCAGATGATCATATATAAATGATAATGATAATAATGTTCATACTAAAAATTATAATAATAATATTAGTAATGATAATAACAATAATAATAACAGCAACAATAACAATAATATAACATAAGAATTTGACAATAAAGCAGATGATCATGTGTAAATGATAATGATAATAATGTTACTACTACTACTACTAGTAGTAGTAGTAGTAGTAGTAGCAGCAGTAGTAGTAGCAATGTCAATGATATAAAACAACAATAAAATGATGATGATGATGATGAGAATGATAATAATAACAATAATAATAATAATAATAATAATAATAATAATAATTAATAACAATAATAATGATATAATGATAATAATAAAATGATAATAATTATAATAACATCAAGACTGATGATGATGATAATAATAATAATAATAATAATAATAATAACAATAATAATAATAATAATAATGATAATAATATTGATAATAATAAAAAAATTTAATAATAATTTTAATAATAATTTTAATAATAATAATGATATGATGATGATATTAATAATAATGATAATAACAACAACAACAACAACAACAAAAACAACAACAACAATAATAATCATATTAATAATAATATCAACAACAATAACAACAAAAACAATTAACAGCGCGCACTCACTGCTCACCTGAAGACGGTCGCAAGCAGCATAAAGCCCCAAACGGGTAAGGTCAGGGGCAGGTGGAAGAACACAGGGTATAACGAGGCTGTTACCGTACCCACTAAAACGGCGCTGTAATTGGTGAGTCCTGAGGCTATGGCTCCGTCTGGCTCTTGGAAGGCCTGCGAAAAGGGAAGACGGCGTGTTATATTAAGAGGATAAGAATGTATCAAGTTAATTTTTTTAGTTAATGATTTAAGTTACGTAACCAATTTGTTCCTTGTAAAAAAAAAAGATAATATTCATTACACTTTTCTCTTTTACTAACCTAGTTATTTAGAAATAAAATACAAAATCAACTAAAAATCATAAAACGTAAAATAAATAAATGAATAAATAAATAAGCAAAAACAAATAAATATATAATTATATATATTTATTATAAAAAAGAGGTGTTTACTTTATTTACTTCAGAATCAATATCCACTTTTTTCTCGCCAGTAAAGCAATAATACATAGAAACATAGTTAATCACTTACCCCCACCCCTCGAACTCCAGGAAGAGAAATATAACCAATAATATGTATAACTATGCAAGGGTTTTTCGCCCCCCTACTTTTCCAATCTCTAACTTCCTTAAGTTTTACCACTTTACCTCCCCCCCCTCGATTCCTTCCCCTCTTTACTTCATTATTTATTTATTTATTTGTTTGGTTAGAGGAATGGGTGGGTGGGAACGAGAGAGGGGGAAGGGGCGAAGTTATAGGTCTGAGGGATGAAAAACGAGGATGTTGAAGGTGGAATGGCTTTCTTAAATGAATGAGAGGGTGGGAATTATGGAGTAATAGTGATCTGTATGTTGCATTACGTTTCGGATATATTCACAGTGTCCCTATCGGGCATCATACGCACTACATAAGTGTGATATTTAGTTTTGACTTACAGCGCTCTCTACTCTGTTTCGTACATATTTAATGGTTAAATGACAATGTTTGACAACAAGACGGTGATCAAATGCTCAAGAAAGCATTGCTTAGTCAAGAATAGAGTAAGGGAAAGATATAGAAGAGGAAATCTTGCCAGTTCAATGTAGAGCGATTTTAAAGAGGCAAGATGAAATATGTAAAAGGAAAACAACATGGAAAGAAGAGAAAAAATAGCACAGAGATCGAAAGACAGATTATATATATTTTGTGAGACATAACCGAGCCCAAAATCGAAACTGAAATCCTAAATGCATTTTGGTTTCAAAATGCAGTAATAGCCGCTTGGATAATATTACTATTATCAGCTGAATGCGAGGATACAATATATAAACCTCTCCTCGCAAGTATATACTAATCAGGAATAAAAGTTGCCAAATCTATAATGAGGCCTAGTCGGTTAAATTTACCACAGTAATAAGGATAACAGTCCCAATAGCATGAATTACCAAGGCGACGATGACTGCCGCCAGCGAGCACACGACCGCGCCGAGACCCGCCATGACGTCACCAACGAAGAGGCCGACCAGGATGAGCAGCCCGGAGAGAGGGTTGTCGGCGAAGCATACCTGAGAGGGAAGTGCGGAGTGGGTGAGTGTCGTCATTTGCATTGATATTTGTTATCGCTATTGCTGCTGTTGTTATAATAATTATCTTCTTCATTATTATCACTATCAATGTCATTAGTTTCGTTATTATAATAATTATTATCATTTCATTACCATCATTATCAACATCATCAATCATCATCATCATCATCACCTTCAACATTAGCATAAACATTATCATTATCATCATCATCATCATCACTATCATTATCATCATTATCATTATTATTACTACTATTGTTATCATTTCATTATCATTACTAGTACAACTAACTATTGCTATTTCTGCTACTAAGATTATCATCATTACAAGGACACAATATCCATTCTGCCTCCAACGCAAGAACAGAGAGATATTTTTAAACCTTAGATTCACTCACACTCATAACAATGAGTTGAGTTAAATAAGGAGTTTGAATACAAATGCAGGACCTTCATATCTTGTGTAAAGAAAATTAACAGACTTGAAGGTTTAGGTAATGCTATCAGTATTTTACTTATTTTCCCATAAATCTGGTAAACTTGAATCCAAAGCATAATAATTAAAACTTTTTTCTCTCTCTCCAGTTCTTCTATATATCAAGAAATCCTATGTTATCCATTATGTATTATGGAAGTGGAGAAAAGTTCGACACTGGTTTGGATCTGATTCTACCTATGAT
>NC_051396.1:10363727-10371227 GCF_015228065.2 Penaeus monodon | reverse complement strand
GAAGAGAGAGAGAGAGAGGGAGGAGGAGGAGAGAGAGGGAGGGAGGAGAGGAGGAGGAGGAGAGAGAAGGAGAAGGGAGGAAGAGAGAGAGAGAGAGAGAGAGAGAGAGAGAGAGAGAGAGAGAGAAGAGAGAGAAAAACAATGAAAAATATGAAAGAAATAAAAGAAAAAAGGGAAGAATAAAAAGAAAGAAAAATGCAAATCAAAGCTCGGCTTCTCCTCACCCGTAACCCTGGAGACGAGAGCACCGGCTATTGCGAAAACCAAGAGAAAGAAGAAGAAGAAGAAAATAGAAACAAAAACAAAATAAACAAACAAAAGAAAAAAAAATGAAAATGAAAATCAAAGTTCAGCTTCTCCTCACCCGTGACCGTGGAGACGAGAGCGCCGGCCATTGCGAAAACCACGAGCACAGGAGAGTACAAGAGGAGACCGGCCAACGTGAGGCAGGAACACACCAGGCTCTCCAACGCGTACACTTGGCCGACAGACATCACCCAGCCTACGAAGACCTGCCGGCGACGCCCACGAGGAATGAGAGGGAATGGGGGGGGGGTTAGTTCTGTCACTGTCATTGTCACAAAGTGGGTTTGGTTCGTAGCGATGGTACTAGCAGGAGTGGTAGGAGTGGTAATGGTGATTAGGATGATGATGGAAAAATAATTAGAAATCTATAATTAGAAATCTATAAATCTGTAAGAAAATGGCAATACGAATAGTAGCAACAGAAATGATAGTAATGTTAAAGGTGATTATTATAATAGCAATGACGCTTGTACTAACGTCGCAGCTAACACATGCAAGACCACTTAATACAAACAATAATAATATATATAATAACACTTACAATAACAATATTTGATCTTAGCGGCAATGAAGGAACGAAAAACTAGCAACAACAGAGAGATAAAAAGGTAAAACAATCAATGTCAGTGAAGTCTGCCGTTTACCTGATCCCACTCTACTTCCCCGTCGCCGTCGGGAGTACCAGCAGCCTCATCGGGCGGGGCCCCCACCAGGCCGCGCCCTCGGAGGCAGATGAACACGACGCAGGTGGCGATGTTGAAGGGAAGGGTGAAGGGCGGCAGTTTGGTCGGGGCCAAGATGGCGGCCAGGGCTGAGAACAGACACACACTGAAACAATTCAGATGATAAATAATAATAGTAATAATAGTGATGATGATGATGATGATGATGATGATGATGATGATGATGATGATGATGATGATGATGATGATGATGATGATGATGATGATGATGATGATGATAACAATAATAATAACAGTAATAATAACAATAATAATAACAATAATAATAATAATAACAACAATAATAATAACAATAACAACAACAATAATAATAACAATAACAATAACAACAACAACAATACTCATAAGTGATGAAGATAATAATAATAACCATTATAAAAACAACAAACAGAAGTGATGATGATGACGATAATAACAACAATTATAATAGTAATAATAATTTTAAGGATGATTATGATGATAATTTCTCCTGGGGCAGTAGTAAGACATCATGTCTAGGTAAGCATTTGGAGCGCATGAATCTATTTATTTATCTACTTATCTACCTATCTACCCACCTGAAAGCAGCTCCCGCGATCATGTAGCCATAAACCGGCCCCGACACGGGTTGGTAGCAGATGTTGGGGTACACGGAGGTGATTACAGTGCCAACCAACACAGCACTGAAATTCGTGACTCCCGACGTTATGGTTGCGTCCGGTTGCTTGAATATCTGCGGTTATGACGGTGGAAAGAAATCACTGAATAAGAACAAAAATAGTTAATGGTTAAAACAAATACATGTGCAAGACACCAAAGGTCACATAACAATAAGGTAAAGCAATGTGGCGAAAAGGGTAAAAATGAGTTTAATAAGTAGGATAAGTGGACACAAGAAAGAAATGAAGAGAAGGGAATCAAAAGAAGGAAAATGAAAGGAGGAGAAGAAAATACCCTGTAAAATTAGTTTAGGCGAGGGTTGACGGCCAAGGCAAGGGTGATCCCCTACATTGGGCCTCCGTCTCAGTCTCAGTCTCCTAACCTCCTCCCCCCACGACAGCAACGAGCAAGGGATGGGGGGGGAGGGGTCTTAAATGAGACTGAAGGTGGCTACAGTTACGAATCCGAACCGTCGTAATTTGAGACTCTTTTTCACCTTTCTAACCAATTAAATGGTACTGCTTGTTGTTAGGACAGCCTAGTAATATAAGGTAAGAGTTTAATTAATTACTAATCGAAACCTGTGTACATTCTTATAGTCTGTATTTACTTAGATCAATTGCTTTACTTTTGGACCAGAAAAAGTAATGTATGCTAATTTTTTCTGTCTACCTATGTTTGTACTGCATCATAAAAAGTGGATTTCCGGCTAACATTTTGTTTAGTTTCAAGTGACTAATATATATTCCTGTATCTATGTTTAGTAAGTAAAATGTGAAATAGTTTCTTAGAGAAATAATAATTTTCGGTCCAACGACAAAAGAAATTAAATGGATCACAGACAAAACAATATATCACTTTATAATATAAAAACTTTTACGAGAACTATTATTTAGGTCTCGGCAATTCTCTTTTTTATGTAACCTGCACTGTACTGATTATTTTTCAAGGTTGACTGCGGATTTCCTTTTTTCATTTTTTTTTTTTTTTTGCTGCTTTTCTATTTGAAAAAAAAGAAAGTTATTGACTACATTACTACCGCCAACACATACAAATATTCCAAACTTTATAACCAAACGTAAAATAAAAAAAAAAAAAAAAAAAAAAATCACTACTCAAGAGTGCTTTCCAACCTACGGTTTTTTTACGCAGACTCTCGCCCACGCTTATCCGTTAACGTCGTGCCTTTATAGCATTAAGGCCAAACTGATCACTAAGAAGCCACGTGCTCCGAGTGACACGCTTATGATTACCTAACCTGGCAACAATATGCGTGATATTAGCAGGACGAACACGTTCTTCTAATCACTTGTAAATAACCTCTTGGAAAAATGTACTGTGAATTCCATATATTTTGGGTTCGTGATGCAGGCATATATAGGTATAAAGCGTGGCAAAATTACATCGAAATGGCATGAAAATCTTTACGACAAAGAGTGACAAAAGTAAATACACACAAAATGTTCTCTAACCGTAATATATCACCTGCCTGGTATTTACGGGGAAAAGCTAATTATTTACACAACTCAGTCTCCAGGAGCCGCACTATTATGAATAATGAAACGGGGAATAACAATCACCGTTACTAGCTCCATACAGATACATAATAGTAATGCCACTGGGTAGGAAAAAAAGACATAAACGAATATACAAATGGATTGTATGGGTAGCATAATCACCACCACCACCATTATCATTATCACCACCATCACCATCATTACCACAAAAACCATCATCACCACCACCACAACCATTAGCATCACCACCATCACCATCAACACCATCACCACGAACACCATCACCACCACTAGCACCACCACCACCACTTTCATTATCATAATAATAATGATGATAACAATAATAAAAATGAATATAACAAACAGTAATTATCGTTATTATACTACTACCGCTACTGGGAAAACTGTTTATCATATATTTACTCTTTCTTTAACAGGCTTGTCACCAAACCTAAAATACACTGTGGTTGAAATACATACGAATTACCTGTGGGACACTAGTTTAACTCTTGACTCTCTAGCAAGGCCCGGTTGACTGCACTTATACCTGTCATGACTTACGTGGTCATTACTTCACTCTGTTACCTTGTTTTAACGTATTAATACCATTGTTATTATCATGTTATGTTGTTGGTTTGTTAGCTATACTTGTGATTACTATTATGAGAAAGGTAACAATGGCAATTGTAATAATAATAGTAATATCAGCGATAATGATCAAACATTAATAGTAATAGTAATAGTAATAGTAATAATAATATGAATGACAATAACAGTAATAATATTAGTATTAATAGTAATAGTAATAATAATAACAGATAATGATGATGATAATATAAATGATAATAGAAACAATGATAACAATGATGATAATAATAATAACAACAATGCCAAAAATAACGATGGCCAATGATATTGCTGATAATGATAATGATAATAATTATAATATTATTGAGAATATTAATAAAAATAACGACAATAATGATAAAATAATAATAATAATGCTAGTGATAATAATAACAGATTTTAAAAATAATTATAATAACAGGGATAATAATAACAACAATGTTAATTTTAAAAAAATGATGATAACAGTAACGATAATAGTAATAACAATGGCAATTTAAAAAATAATGATTATAACAATAACGATAATTATTCTAACAAAGATAATAATTATATTGATAGTGATGATGATGACGATGACGATAATGATCATAAAAACAGCAACATAATAATAATAATGATAATAATAATCAGAATAATAGAAATTATTATCACTATTATTATAATCATAATAATGATAGTACTGATGATAATGATGATGATAACAATAATAATAATTATTGTTACTACGGGGAAGCTGAATGTCACTAAAATGAATTTTTTTTTACGAGCACGGAAGTCGAAATTTCAATATTTTCATTATCTTCATTATATTCTATGCTATGACAAATACTTATTAATTCAATATAGATATTAGTCTGACACGTCTGGTAACGAGCTATATCGAGTTTCTGTGAACCATTATTTTTTGTTACCTTTATTATTACTACTTTATTTTAAATGATATATCTAGGAGTTTAGATAATACGTAGTGGTAGTAGTAGTAGCAGTAGTAGTAGAAGTAGTAGTAGTAGAAGTAGTAGTAGTAGAAGTAGTAGTAGTAGAAGTAGAGTAGTAGTAGAAGAAGAAGAAGAAGAAGAAGAAGAAGAAGAAGAAGAAGAAGAAGAAGGAAGTAGAAGAAGAAGTAGTGGAACGAAAAAAAGAAGGAAAAGGAAGAGGAGAAGTAGAAGAAGGATAAGAAGGAAAAAAAGTAGAAGAAGAAGAGGAAGTAGAAGAAATAGAAGTAGTAGTAGAAGAAGAAAAGAAAAACAGAATAAAAAGGACTCTTAAAAAAACAGCCGTTTTACCAGAGCCGTGACGATGGCCGTCAGAGAGCAAGCCAGCGCCGAAAGACCTGCTGTGACGTCACCGAGGAGGAGGCCGAGTAGGATGAGCAGCCCGGAGAGGGGGTTGTCGGCGAGGCATACCTGGGGGGAGGGGGAAGGTGGAAGGGGGGAGGGGGAGGGAGGGGGGAGAGGAGGGGAGGGGAGAGGGAGAGGGGAGAGGGGAGAGGGAGAGGAGGGGGAAAGGGAGAGGGAAGAGGAGGGGGAGGGGAGGGGGAACAGGAGGGGAGGGGAAGAGGAGGGGGAGAGAGGGAGGGGAGGTGGAAGAGGAGGGGGAGAGGAGGAGGGAAATGGGAGGTTAAGTTACGATTTTTGCTTTAGAGTCGTAAAATACGTGAAATTTATGTTTTGTTGTGTGTGTGTGTGTGTGTGTGTGTGTGTGTGTGTGTGTGTGTGTGTGTGTGTGTGTGTGTGTGCGTGTGTGTGTGCGTGTGTGTGTGCGTGTGTGTGCGTGTGTGTGTGCGTGTGTGTGTGTGCGTATTTGCGTACGTGCGTGTGTGTAAAATAAGAGATCGAAATGCAGATATGACAGTCAAACGCCAATTTAAAAGCACAGCAAAACTAACAAAAAATTATCGTCCCATCACAAGCAATACCACGATCTTTTAACGACAACCTCATCAACAGTCGTAGCACTGATGAAGTAAATAAAAATAAAAATCATGACATGTATAGCAATCAAACATCAACTTGACCCTCCTCTCAAAACACCCGATAATACATAGGCTTCAAATTAAATAAACTTAAGAAACAGGTTGAAAGGATGGACTTGCTGACTGTGTAACTGATAACCGTGGATCCAACTAGGCGTCCGACCTTACAAAGTGAAAGGGAATGTTTATGAAAATAAAAATCACTATAATTTATTCATTATTATTGATGTATCTTTAATTACTTATCAATTTATTAATTTCTTTATTTACAGGGTGCTTAGAAAGGTTTAATATTTGATTACTTCAGTAACTTTAGTTTATATTCAGTTATCAATATTATTTATAAAATTGACAAATCAAGAAAAAATATGTACCATGCTTAACAAACATCCACAGGGGAGACAAAATTGAAATTAATCTTTATAAATCTTCACTGTATTTGACGTCACATTAGAGACACACAAATAAAAACACACGCATCTATTTGCACTTCCAAATGCTTTACGATTTACCTTATCCCAAGTCTCCATTTAAAAAACAATGTATGGTTTTCCGTTTTGTTCGATTGGTATCAGATATAATTAATACTATAATTAATAGTTCATTTCACATGAAAACAGATTCGAGGATAAACACAAAGGCAGATTCAAAACAAATATTAACAAAAGTTCATAAGAGATAGGATTTTTTGCAGTGTAGTATGTATATATGTATGTGTATAAATAAACATATGTACAGTATATGTATATGTATATATATATATATTATATATGTATGTATATATATACATACATATATATATATATATATATATATATATATATATATATATATGTATATACATATATATATAATGTATATATATATTATATAATTATATATATAATGTATACAATATATATGTAATATTATGGTAATATATTATCATATATATATAATATTAATATATATATAATATAATATATATATAATATATTATATACATAATTATATATATATATATAATATATATATAATATATACATATAAATATTATATATATACATATATATATAACATATATATAATATATATATATATTATAATATATATATATATATATATATATATATATATAATACATTATATATATATGTATATACATACATATTTTATTATATATATATATAATTATATATATATATATATTCTACACATTATATATTATGTATATACATATATATTTATATATATTATAATATATATAATATATATATATTATATAAAAATATATATAAATATGTACATATATATATATGTGTGTGTACATATATATGTACATTATATATGTACATATATATGAGAGGGAGAGAGAAAGAAAGTGAGAGAGAGAGAAAGAAAGTGAGAGAGAGAGAAAGAAAGAGAAAGAAAGTGAGAGAGAGAAAGAAAGAGAAAGAGATGGAGAGGAGGGGAGGGGAATAAGAGAGAGAGAGAAAGAGAGGAAGACGACAGAGAGAGAGAAGAGAGAGAGAGAGAGGAGAGAGAGAGAAAGAGAAAGAAAAGAGAAAGAAAGAGAAAGAAAGAGAAAGAAAGAGAAGAGAGAGCGAGAGAGAGAGAAAGAGAGAGAGAAAGATAAAGATATAAAGAGGGAGCTAGATAGAAAAAGGGAGAGAGTGGAGGGGAGAGCCTCGTCCTGCATCTAAAACTTCTATAA
>NC_051396.1:10351227-10353727 GCF_015228065.2 Penaeus monodon | reverse complement strand
ATTGCACTTGTTTCCCTAACCAGAGATTCTCAAATTCCACTAAAATTCCATAGTTCTCAAGATATAATTCCCCTTTTTGTCAAGCCTTCGCCCTACCCTTCAGACCTAGGAGGACGCGCCCTACTGGTTGAAAACCATTGCACTACACTTTGTGTCATTGGAACAATCTATTTCTCATTTATATATTAAATCAGTTACATTAAAAAAGATGGGAAACTCTGATAGAAGGTTTCCCCCCAAGAAGACAGAAACATCTAATTTATTACCAGTATAGTTAACGAAGATAAAAACAAATAACATAACCTTCGACTTTTTCACACCAATCCGACGCTCCTTTCCAGCCCGGTGTTCTTGGCTGGGTGGTGGGCCATTCCCCCGCCGTCAGCAGGGCTCTGGGGCGTCGGTCCTGGATGTCTCCTTGGG
The DNA here is from genome assembly GCF_015228065.2 of Penaeus monodon. Lineage (NCBI taxonomy): Eukaryota > Metazoa > Arthropoda > Malacostraca > Decapoda > Penaeidae > Penaeus > Penaeus monodon. Next base: position 10,353,304 of record NC_051396.1, on the reverse strand, counting down.
CTCTTCTGAAGACGATAGACAGCCTGCTGAGGGGAATCGGCCAGGTGAGCGGAATCTGTACCTTCGTGTCATTACCATTGTCAGGCGTCCTTCAAGCTAACGTCTGGCCGGTGGTGTTCTATTGTTCCATGTATTCTTCCCACCATCTATCTCTCTCTGTGTCTGTCTCTGTGTCTGTCTCGTCTCTGTCTGTCTGTCTCTTTCTCTTATCGCCAATCTTTTTTATATGCTTAATCCATTTTTTATTGTCGTTTTTCTCCGTCTCCGTCTCTCTCTCTCTCCTTCTCTCTCTCTCTCTCTCTCTCTCTCTCTCTCTCTCTCTCTCTCTCTCTCCTCCCCTCCCTCCCTCTCTCTCTCTGTTAAACAATTTTTTTTAAAGTGTTCATTAAATTATTTTGTGTTTAAATTGTTTTTCCTGTACGAGTCTCGTCTCTGTCTGTCTGTCTCTTTCTCTTATCGCCAATCTTTTTTATATGCTTAATCAATTTTTTATTGTCGTTTTTCTCCCGTCTCGTCCTCTCTCTTCTCCTCTCCTCTCTTCTCTCTCTCTCTCTCTCTTTCTCTCTCTTCTCTCTCTCTCTCTCTCTCTCTCTCTCTCTCTCTCTCTCTCTCTCTCTCTCTCTCTCTCTCTCTCTCTCTCTCTCTCTCTCTCTCTCTCTCTCTCCTCTCTCTCTCTCTCTCTCTCTCTCTCTCTCTCTCTCTGTTAAACATTTTTTTATAGTGTTCATTAGATTTTTTCTTGTCGTTTTTCCTGTACGAGTTGTCTACTCTCACTATAAGGACTCAATACTGGCTTAATCAGTGAATACAGATAAAGATAAAGAACATATATAGACATGACTGGGCTCGTAAAGAATATTGTTAAAAACATAAACGTGAAAACGAAATTTCCTTTAGTGTACGGAGTAGTTGGTTCCAGTCACAGGAAACTAAATTCAACCTTTCATGCCTAGTGTTGATTTTCTTTCCAAAATCGTTTCTAGAGAATGTTATAAGGATTACCATTTACAGTTTCTTTTGATATATGTATTGCAGGGAAACCTATGGAAAATTCTGACCGTGAGATGAAGTCTTTATATATAAATATATAAATATATATATATATATATATATATATATATATATATATATATATATATATATATATATTTTATTTTTTTTTTTTTTTTTTTTTTTTTAGATCGCATGCGTTTTTTCGCTACAATAATTCAATACTTTCTCTCTCTCTCTCTCTCTCTCTCTCTCCTCTCTCTCTCATTCAATCTCTCTCTCTCTCTCTCTCTCTCTCTCTCTCTCTCTCATCCCTATTTCTTAAGTAGTTTTGTGTATATCAAAGAAATTCGACAGGATAGTACCAACCCCACCATTTTGCAGCATTTTCCAATCTGAACCAACAGCTCTGTGAAGCTGACATATATCAATGCCGCTTTTCAATGAATATACATAAAGTAATTTAAAGATCAAATCAAACCAAATTAAACCAAAGAATATAAAACGTTTAGCAAAGAAATAAAAAGAGATCCTAGAATACTTTGGCCTCAATAGAACGAGACCAAACAAACACCTGGGGCATTTGAACCCCCGATTCCCTTGCAGCCAATCAGCTCTAATGTTGGGTAAAAGTGTAAGCAGTCCTTGCACATTTGTCAGATGCTCGCATGAATAAGAACTGCACGAGCGTCGGCCATTATGAACTGGATGAAAAACTGCTGCTACTGTAAGTGTGTGTCTGAAGCTTCGAGTCTAAAAGTCGTAAGATCAACATTAACGTAAAATTGGAAACCATTAATGAGTCACTAACTGGAAACAAATACCCTCCGGGTCTGTGAAAGCAAACAGGAATATGAGCTAGCTATGAAGAAGCAGAAGAAATGAAAAAAAAAGAAACAAGAGAGAAACGAAAAGACAAAAATGTAAGCCCGAGCGTAAGCACGCGTGTCCGGTGCACCAACCCATCTTTATGGTCATTTAGTCTCATTGAGGCACATTGCTATCATGCTTTCATACGATGGCTGGCGCTATCCTGTATTTACATACTTATGGTCAAGGATAGAGGAAATATTTTCTGACTTTTACA
>NC_051396.1:10338727-10341227 GCF_015228065.2 Penaeus monodon | reverse complement strand
GTCTCTGTAGGATTTTGTTCTTTACGGTTTAGCACAATGATTTTTAGACGTACCAAAAGATGAATGATGTGAATCTTGTTCAGAGCTAAATCGTCTCACTTCAGCTCTTGCTGTGTCATCGGCTCCTTACGCTGCCGTGTATGCTGGTGGCTGGGGCTATAACGGGTTCCTGTCAGGTGGAAGCCTCGCTATCTTCATGGTCCCCTCGCCGAGAGTCTTTCTCCTTGCCATCGTCAATTCCGTTTTCACCACGTTCCTCCATGCAGCGCTCGTTCCCTCTTTCGCCCTGGTTAGTCCAGTTTCCTGTAGACCCATCGTTTCGTTCTTAGCATCAACATATGGTTTGCGGTCCTGTCTCGACATGATTGTCTATATATTTATTATTAGTAGTATTTTTATTAAGATCGTGTTTAATCAGACTTACGCCCTTTTTCAACAAGAACCAGCTGCCAGTGTTCACCTTCCCGTTCTGCATTAGTTCCCTGCTGTTCTTGGCCATGGCAGGGGCGGGGGGCATGGACAGTGTGCGAGTGTACGAGCCAACTTTCCCGGAACGAGATCTTCTTCTCAGCAAACAGGTGTGTCTAAGATCAGCTGTATTTTCATTCAGTTTACTGAATAAGTAGATTTCTTATTCAGAATAATAAACGGTAAATTGCTCATATTAAATTCCACGAAGAAATCAAAGATACCAATCATTTCTTTGCATTCTTTTAGTTTGTGATTAATGAGCAGTAATTCCAGATATATTATTTCATGAACCAATTTTTTTGTAACGACGTATATTCTCAATGAAAATTTACAACCTAAAATTCCAATTCCGTGAGTACACTTGATTTACTTCTCTGAGAAATGTATTTTCTGCGCTTACCTAAGTATTTCCTGTAATGCTGTGTAACTGACTCGTTTTGTTCATTTTGTAGGAAATTCGAGAAACCGAGAAGGACGGCATAGCTGCTCGTGATCCTGCAGCTCTGCCTTTGTCAGAGAACCAAAGGGAAGCTGTGTAGAGACCTCAAAATCAGTTTCAAACTCTGTCTCCACACCAAATATTTGATTAAAGTAACAAGTTTGAGCTTAAGGGAACTATCTTTTGTACTAACTAGTTACAGGCACCTACAGAAAATGACATATCTCCATTTATCACACACACACGAAATAAATCAAGTCTAGGGTTTCAAGATCAATGAATGATCTTCGTATATGATAACAAGATATGGTGAATTTGAATGATTAAAAGGTTTCATATAATTCTGAAGACTGTAAAAGAGACGTCTCAAACGGATATATTACTTCATTGAATCTCTGATATTTATGTAATTAATGACGAATCAAGAACATTTTTACAATATGTTTTGAAACTTCCAATTCGTGTGTTTCCCAATGAATTAAGTGTGTCCTTGTATTTGAGATGTAAAATAGTCTGCTGTTATTAAAGTAATCTATCTATTGTTCTGTAGGAAAAGTACATTTGTGTATGAGTTAGATAGTACCTGTTGTTTATATTAGTAGTGCATACTCTTTTTTAGATAATAGATAATTTTAGATGTAGCACTGATTATTATACAATAAACTACTATCGTACTTTTAGTCAGAATGACTTGTATTGCCTTGTACTACAGTTACCATTCCTTGAATTATAATTAAGGTACCATAAAACAATATCTTTTAATCACATAACGGACGGAATATTGGTACCTGCATGCACCAAACTGCAAAAGACTAGCAGATGAATACGAAAAATGAATATATTGAAGAATAAGGATTTGTGAAACAGTACTAATGAGGTTGCCTAGTTCACAATTTTGTTGAAAAGTTAAACGTGTTATATCGTTATATAACACTCACACATATCAATAAAGATATAGCTTTTTACTAAGGTTTAAATATATTCTTTACATACTTATTCAGCAGCGGATATAATATTTTTCCTCTTTCGTCCTGTACCATAGCACCATGCTCACATGATAAACGACTCTAGCACAAGGTTTACTCTTATCAAATAAAACTGCTGTTTAAACAGCTGATCCAGCGACTAAACAGGAAATTTCGGTTTTTAATTTATTTATACCGACTCATCCAAGAATATCATTTGCTCCAGTTTCCTAAAACAGGTCTATGGCTCCAAGCTTGTAGACTGTCTTTAGCGATTTCGTCTATGACTCGCATTTCTGCCACATTTCAAAGTTAAAACTTAACTAGAACTAATATTTACATTTTAAAAGACCCCATAGCAAAGATCCAATGTAAAAAATGAAACGAACAAAATTTGCAGTGAATCTTAAGTATATAATGACTATAATATTACATATCTAATATCTTATATTAAGAGGCACCCTCTACAATTGTTATGACTTCATCATGGCACCATTTACATTTATCCAAGAGAAAACCAGTAAACCTTGAGGAAATAGCTCAATTAACATCTGGAATAACTAAGAAAGTTCTGGGCGTCTCATAAGGAAAATTTAGAGACAGTCCTTAAGCGTGTGGAACACCT
>NC_051396.1:10308727-10311227 GCF_015228065.2 Penaeus monodon | reverse complement strand
ATGTATCTTGTGTTTACATGTATGTAAACACGAGTATACACACACACACACACACACACACACACACACACACACACACACACGCAACCACACACACACACACACACACACACACACACACACACACACACACACACACACACACACACACACACACACACACACACACACACACACACACACATATATATATATATATATATAGATAGATAGATAGATAGATAGATAGATAGATAGATATGATTACATATATATAATTTTATGTATATATAATTATATATATGTAATTACATATACAAAATTATACATATATATATATATATATATAACGTATATAATATATATATATATATATATATATATATATATATATATATATATTGTGTGTGTGTGTGTGTGTGTGTGTGTGTGTGTGTGTATGTGTGTGTATATAGTACACACACACACACACACACACACACACACACACACACACACACACACACACACACACACACACACACACACATATATATATGTTATATATATATGTGTGTGTGTAAAGTATATATAATATATATATGATATATATGCTATATATATAATATATATATATATATATATATATATATATATATATATATATATATATATATATATATATATATATATATATATATATATATATATGGGTAGGTGCTTAATGCGCAAGGTGATGTGAAGCGATGGTGTGGTAGCCTAGATAGTGTTAAGTGCTTGCATGCTTTCTCGCTTGCAGCGGCCACTACTGGCTAGCCTAGGGGAAAAAAGGAGCAGCTCTGTATAAGCCTCCCCTGCCAGTTGACAGTCTCATCGAGACTTCTGCAGAGCCTCCTCGTGGCCACCCATGGATACCGGGCACCTTGCGGTCCCAGGCTAAACTGTGGGGGTTCTCAGAGCAACAGGAGGCCCCAGAGGTACGGAGCCATGACTCACTGGCATGTGGACACGCACTGGCTCCATATCAGCTCCTGCCCCTTAGTCATCTTGGGGTAAATGGGCGGTTCAGAGGAGGCGGGCTTTACCAGCCCTCCTCCCCCAGATAACTCTCTGGCAATGTCAAAAATAAATGGATATGCTGGGGGGAGGGGTGCTGTCCCTCTCACCCAGCAAGTGAGGCGTGCTGTGGGTACCGTTGGGGCAAATGTCAGGGCATAGGATGGGAATGAGAGTTATTTGTCCCACTTGCACCCCAGCAGGTGCCAACCCACCATAAGGCTTAGGGAACCCCACAGGTGGCCGGGGTCCCCACAATCTGCCGATGCCCTGAGGCTTATCCTCAGGTGAGCTATCCGGGTAGGTGTTTGGAACATCCGGTCCTTGCAGCTGGATGAGCTGCTATTGAGGGAATTGGAGCGATTGGGAGTTGAGGTGGCTGCCCTTTCGGAGGTGAGAATACTTGGCAGTGGCACAATCAGTATGGGTGGGTATGCCTACTACTGGTCAGGCCGCAGCGATGGTCATCACTTCCAGGGAATAGCCATAGCCATCTCCAGCCGACTTCAATCCTTGGTAGTTGAGGTAGCACCAGCTGACAAGCATATTATGGCATTGAGACTGAAGCATGCTTTTGGCTTCATGTCTCTTATTGCTGTATATGCTCCTACTGATGTTTGCAATCTAGATCTGAAAGAGGCGTTCTATGCCAAACTCTCATCCATAGCAAACAATTGCCCCTAGCGAGATATTCGCATTATTCTGGTAACTTCAAAGCAGTATCTGGCTGCGATAGAGCTGGCTATGAGATGTCTATTGGCCCCCATGGCTCGGGAGCTAATCTCAGCAGCGAGAACAGTCTCCTTTTCCGGGACTTTGCTAGGTCCCAGAGAATGAGAATCTCTGGCTCATGGTACCAATGCTCCAACCCCCATCACTGGACATAGCATTGTGATATGTGTACAGTGGCCAAGGAGATCGACCACTTTCTTGTTAGCACATGATGGAGGATCCTCCAGAACTGTAGAGTTTACTGGAGTGCTGAGTTCTGTGGCACTGACCATAGGCTGGTTGTGGCTACCCTATGGGTCCACTTCAAAACTCCCTGTCCCTCCAGTGGCCACTCTAAGGTGTTTCACTTGAATAGACTGAGGGGGGAAGAGTGTGATTGTGGGTTCACCATGGCAGTCTCTGATCGATTCACAGAACTTGATAACCTGATGAACACAGTTGCTGTGGGAATTCTTCAAGCACAAAATACTCAAAGCAGTGCAGGAGTCCATTGGTGTACGCCTGAGGGCAAGGCAGAATTCCATCTGCTTGGAGACATTGGAGGCCACTGAAGTGTGTCACACGGCTCGGTTGAATGACTATCAGGTCTTGCATCGCTCTTTGGTGTGTAGGGTTTGGACACTGCTGAGAAGGGACAAGGAACAGTTCATTAGGAATCTTGCTGAGGAGGTTGAAGCCATTTCGCGGTAAACGACCTTCGCCCTGCCTACCAAGCCCTGATAGAGCTGAACTCCAAGCCCTCCTCGCAGATGAC
>NC_051396.1:10278727-10283727 GCF_015228065.2 Penaeus monodon | reverse complement strand
TGGTACAAAGTTAGTCGAAACGGTCAGATTAGTTTGGGATGAGTTCGATTGTGCCTTGTGTCAAATTGACATACAAATATACCAGTAGATAGTTAGCATAGAGATTGTGATGCAAAACGTAACATGATACACTAGTACATTTGCACCAGAGGAAAGTTGCCTCTTGTACTAACACAACACAGGGGAAATGGTAAAACTCGAAACAAAATATGAATCTATTCAACTGCTACGGTAAACATCAGTGGGTTAATAATAAATAAATAAAATATAGAGCCGTACACATGGGTTGACTAACCTGTAACTCTGGCTTCTCTGAAATACATTAATGGGCAATGGGATTAACTGAAAAAGACGTTCCCCATTATGGACGAGGCCAAATGTGCATGGTGCTCTACGAACAAAAAACTTAGTTTAACACAACTACATCCAGGCATATCTAACTTCTACCCTGTGAATTCAGGTGAGAGGCAAGGCTGTCTTTTTCCCTCAATAATTTGCTATCTGGGCAGAGCTACTACCGAAAAATTGTAAAGCAACAATGGGCAACATTAATGTTACCGACATTGACTTTGTTGACGATGTTGCTATCCTATTTGAGTTTATAGAAACCAGATTAGTGGTATTTAGCCTTGCGGCAAAGCCCTTGGGCTTAGAGGTTTACTGGACCAAGACTATGATCCAGAGTTTTGGGAAAAGTCCTTTGAAAGAATATGGTCTGTTGGTGCATGCTTGCAATGAGGATTTTTAAGTCATAGAGTTTTACATGTCTTGATGTATAGTTCATAACTCTGGTCTGTCAGACCAGGAAGTCAAATTGGCCTGGCAGCAAGTGTCATAAACTCTCTTGACCAGATGTCACTATCTGTCCAGGACCAATTTACATGTCTGCAAGGCCTTATTACTACTGGTTTTACTGTATGGAAGTGAAAACTTGATTTTATCCCGAGTCCCGTCTTTATGCCTTTGGTAATGTCCTCATGCCGTATCACATTGGATGTGCAGTTGGCAGGACCAAGTGCCAACCACTGAATACACAATGAATCTGGCACAACACCTGTTACATACACAATCAAGGATCATCAACTATAAGGTACCTGGCTCGATTCTATCCGGACTATTCTGCTCTGTGAGGAGCTAGGGATGGATTAAGGCCCTGCCTGGCGGCTCGCCGTGAGGAGCCCTTGTAAGTGGAAATGAAGGGTGGACGCAACACCCCCATTGATTGATTGATTCCTTCCAGCTTAGTATAGTATTCTGGTTTCTCTATAGGCACATCATTAGCACTGAGCATGTTCATAAGTATATATGAGTAGGATGGGTGACACCTGGCATCTTCTAACTAAAATATTTGGAGTACTGTTTTGAAATTTTATAGGCACATTAAATTACACAGCACCATTTATACTTGACTTATAATTTTTATTTATAATTTTTCACATATAGAAAAGCATGTTAGTTTATTTCATTTCCGTGCAATATTGTTTAAATTGGATATTTTGTCAATTTTCTTCTTATTACTCTTAACTCCATTGCAATATCTACAATATATACGAATAGGTACTCAGCCGCTCGTAGAAAAACATTTCCATCTAAATCTAATTCCTGGAAAAGTAATGTGATAAAAAAACGAAAAATATATCGAATGGATATATGATCAATTAAAAATTAGAAAGATATGTTACTGCCTTATTTCCTAACCAATTTGCAGGATTCCATGTCTTAGTCTTTATACTAAAGAGGTAAAGTATTCTAAAAATACTTCAGCTATAAGAACTTTACTTAGAGAAATAACCACATTCTAACACTCAGGTGGCCCCATCAGTAAATTATGTTTTTGCACCTTTGCCTGTTTTTTTTATATTAAACCTCACTGCTAAGGTCCTCAGAGCGACTGGATCATTGCAAAGAGGTTCCATTTATCTAAAATCAGGATGATATATAGGGAGCTCAGAGATAGGCATGCATTTCTTCTGAATGGTCATGTGTAACTAACTTCCTAATTGGCTACCGATCCTATGTGCGAGTTGCCAACAGTTCTCCACCTTCCCTGATCAACACACTCAGTTAGAAAGGTAAAACAGGATTTCAATGTAAATTCGCCATTACTCTATGCACATAAAAGGCCTCAACCTGACACACCCACTCCAGCGAGTGAAGACCTTTGTCCATTTCAACCTGCACCAGGCATTTAAATTGTATGCTATAGTTAAAATTTTGCTTGGGGGTATTTCTAGGGGAGTATGAACCTTTTGATTATACCCCCTATCCCCAGGAGCCTCCGCTATGACCTTAGCTGTTGGCACGGCAGATATGCTTTACAAACAAAATATCGGCTTCACTATAGGCCTTTTTTGCACTATAGGCCTTTTTTGCAACATTCCCGAAACCCCTAACCCTCTGATACATGTTTGCCCTTGACGCGTACATTATTGGAACCAACTGAAATCTTTTCCTTTTATATGAAAGTATATGCCTTCAATTTATATTTTCATAAATTACGAATCACATCGTTTCTTTATAAATAATTTTTATTGTAAAGACTCATAAGATGTTTATGTGCCTTTCTAGTATGTTCACTCCATATGGGTAATATTTGAAGTCAATCATGACGGTTGCTGGAATGACATGGTAATAATATCTAACATGTCCAAGTCATATGATGTGGTATTAACTTCGGTGGGATGAATGTCTTCATAATCATTTTGTATGTCAGTGATATTACCCTACAAGCTCATAAATATCAAAGAAAATGCTGTGTATCTTACTTTGTTGATATCTAACTACCAATGAGTCGAGTAAAGGTCCGTGATTATTGGAATTACCCAGCTGTCTGACTTGAACATGGAGCTCACTCGCGGTGGATATGATAAGATGCAAAACCTTATGCATGTTCCACCTTTCATATGAAGAACAATCTATGTAATAAAAAAAATGTTTTAACTGAATCTGAGAAATACATCTAAACTTCCCAGTGTTCGAAGCGAAGAGTGGTGTGTTTAAACAAAATAAGTTACAGAGTAGTCATGTACTTTTTGCAATTTATTTGAAGCTTCCGCAATGTTTTGCTTGTAATTAAAAACCATACCAGCATACTTCAATGGTTTTCTATTGAGTTTTTATGTGAAATAATAATAAAAAAAACATAACTTTTCCTTTTCTCAAAGCTTTGTATGTCAATACAAACTTCGACGGTATTGTGTTTTGTAGACCGTGATACAACTTCAAACAATCTATCATAGTGTAAGGAGTTTTAGATACTACAAAAAAGCCTTATCTGAAACTTAACGTATGAATTGTGCATAGAGTTACTAGAAGTTTGTTTATGCTAGTCTACCCATACCTACATGTTTCTTTTTCTTAAGGTTTCAGCCGATAAGAAGTGTTGGTAAAAGAGCTAATGACCTTTTAACCCCTCTCTCACTCACTCATCTTATGCTGCATTCATTATGAAATGAGTCTGGGCTTTTGAACACAGAAATCATACAGGGTAAGTAATTACTTCATATCAAAGGCTCAATAGAAATTTGCATGTCGCTTTTTATTATCCCTTCATAAAGTAAAGAATATAATATATATATATACATATATGTATATATATATATATATATATATATATATATATATATATATATATATATATAATATTATAAATGGCCTTAATAAAACTGACACAATGTTCAGACTTCTTAAATACTTGCTATGCCCCCACTGACATTATTAAAATATACCACATATCTAAGAGACTGTTGAGACCTTGGATAGGAATTCGTATAATGAGTCTCAGGAATGAAAATATATTACCGAGGACACATAAAAGTGTGGTGTCGATAAGAATAACTCTACAGAGTACTTCAAGCAATTTATTTCCCGCCTAGACTCTTATTAAACAAGACAAGAAAGTTATCTCGTTCTAATCCTGTTCATATGAACACCTTGATTTAGTGAAGGTAAAGCATAAAAGAATGCATAGTTGAAAGGTGGAAGGCACAAGAAACTTTCGAGAAAAATTAATTATTATTCTGAAAAATTTACATATAAAATCAGGGTCTGTAAGATATGGATAACTTCAGAAAACATACCTTTGAATGCTCGAATACTGAAATCTTTGGGAGAAGTTTAAGTGTATTATTTGAAATATATTTATAATGTTCATTCATTACCAAATAATTATATATTTTACTAGGGAACCAACGCATGCAGCCAAAAATTAAAGAAAGATCACATTACTTACATCCCTTAACATGACTGTGCCTCCTATGGCACAACCATGGACAGCAGACCTGCTCAGGTGTTGTCCTCACCCTCACCCTCTTCCTCTTCCAGATTCAGCACACATGAACATGAACATGGGTATCTTTTGGAAATATCTTTGGTTTCACGCCTGGAGTTTTTGTGCGCTTCTCCGGTAAACTGTCTCTGAAGAACCAGTAAATATGATGAAAAGTCATAGGCAGTCTACAGTTCACCAATACCACTCGGTTTGGAAGGTTTTCCAGGAATTTGTAGCACTTCGTAACCCTTGCTGTTTTTATTAGCTTAAATCTCAGTTTACTTCATATATTTTTCACTGCAAAGATTTATCGTCTGCTTCTATTTTGTGCTACATGGCAGCAGTTGCATATCCTATGTTTTATGCATATGGAGTAAAAGTTAACAGGCATTCACTGGATTTATTAAAAACGCTCTTTCTTTATACAACGCTAACCAAACAGGTAAGTGCTACAAAATGATCAAAAGGTCATGATTCAAAGCTTTAAAAATAGGGCATTTAAGGTTTAGGGATGCAAAAAGGTCAATAAAAAAGAAAGGCAGTAAAAAAATAGATACCTACGTCAGAAAAAGGTCAATATCACTGAACTGTCCGTGTCTCTTAAAATGTGAAGGGGTCACTTAAAGGTTCGGGGTTATAAAAAATGGTCATAATAAGTATTTTAAAAGACGCAAAAAATGTCTGTAACATGTAAATGCTGCAAAAAGCCAGGGCAGTCAGATTCATCACA
>NC_051396.1:10233727-10238727 GCF_015228065.2 Penaeus monodon | reverse complement strand
AACTATCATTAAAATTGAAAACAAGATTCTCAAAGATCTTAAAATCGAAATAAGATGCATTTTTATTGAATGTAAAGCACATGGAAACATAGGCTAATAATGAAAAGATAATTACACATATTTCATTCTCATTGTTCAAAAGTTAGGAGAACACACTAGTAACGGAAATATCAATAGTGAGAATATCTGAAAGATAATGAGAGATCAACATGGGTAGGAAGTCATGAAAGTTCATAAAATAAAAGTTATAAAACTGATAAAAAATCCTAAAATGGATATGGGCTGGACAAGTGGCTAAAAAGAATACTGCAAACAGAGTAGATGAAGTAGGAGAACGTCAGGGCCGGGATACTCCAAACAACCACGTCTGTTACAAGGTCAAGGACATTGTAACCGCTTTACAACATAGTACCTTCCGATCTCCTTAATACCTTACTGCATTGTAAATCACCCATACTCAAAAAGTTTTATAGTGTAGTGTAAGTAAATTGTAAGCTTAATGTTTACATTGTAAGTGAATCCCATAGGCTGCCAAGAGAAGGCAGATCGGGTGTTTATTAACCAAGAAACAATCAGCTTGCTAGACTTAACAACCAATGGAAAGCCATGGATCTCAGTTGCCTCCAACGGTCACCAACACCACGGATGGCCCACTGACTGTCTGCATGAGAAATATTTCCAAAGATTCATACCAAGTGTTGTAAAATAAATGACCTATGGTGAATTTTCCTGTCCAACTCTCGCTTTCCATAGTGCATTCTCTACAAACAAAGAGAAAATAACAATATGAACTAGTAACCATCTTTAGGAAAATAGTAAATATACATTATTCCTTATTCATCGCTAGCACAGAAAATATTGCAAATATGTGGTAATTCAAGTATTAAGTAAACTAAAATACTACCTAAATTCATATATTGTGTTTATCAAGTACCACATTTGACTCATTGTTACATACATGTTTTCGAGCATTACAGTAATACATGGACAAACAGAAACTTAATGTGTGGTGGGGGGAGTGCGTAAAATCATCAGGCCAAAAAAATATAATTTTATGGGAAAGGATATTGATGTTAACACACACATTCGGAAGAATGACTGAATCATCGGAATAATAATTCTTGAATAGGTTATTTAGTTGGATATTTGCCATTAAACGTTACAGTAAAACAAATCTAAGAGATCTGTGATTTCGTAATAATTGCGCATAATTTTTCATGGAGAGAATCTAAGGATTTCCTATAGTAGCGTTTTCCATTTTCCAATCCTCGGTCATGAAGATAAGCAGTTTGTTGTCTGTCAATTCAATTCACATTCAACTTATATTTGATTGAAAATAAATACGAAAATACTAAACGATAAATACGAAAATACTAAACAGTTAAACTTCTTCCGATATTAAATATGAAAAATGTATGCTACAGTCAACTAAAGGTTGACTATGTAATAGGGATATAAACTGTACAATATCCTAATTGAAACGCGTACAAGAGCCCCAGAGGCGTCGTAAATTACAAGGTACTTTACAATATGTGACGTCATAACATACCGGCTGTTTTTGCTTGGAGTATCGCCTTCGGTGGCCTTACGACATTGTAACAGTTTTGATGCGAGATATAACATTATAAACTGTTTTGTCTATCCAGCCCCAGATAGATTAACAAATTTGCAGGAGCACATAGCAGAGATTAGTATAGTATGATTATTTTTTATATACAACTATACACATTTGTTTATATATAGAACTAAATGTGTATATTTACATAAATAAATATATACATGTATACGTACACACGTTGGATGTTTCACATCATCATTTATACCATAACAGTTCCAAACCTATATCCGCACCCGCTATTACTGTCACTCATAGTTGCTTTTTTACTGCAAGTTCCCCGTCACATGATTATTATAACTGTAATTATCAAAAAAAAAAAATGCGTTAAACATATTTCTAGCTCACCAGGAAAAGGAGACTATTAGCAAGAAATTATAATAAAAATAAATAAATGTTTAAATTTAAACTCATGGCGTTTCACTCAGTTACTTTGATTATATTCGTATTTCGCAAAGTATATAATTCATTCAAATAAAGGCGAGTGGCATGCCTTTTATAACCATGGGTGATACTATTATTTCAAACTAAATCTTTAGTAACATAATGAGTACAATAAAATAAATTGATAAATATCAATTACATCTCCTAATCGGATTTAAGCTGTAATCTGTGGTGACAAGAGAAGAGTCGCTTGACAATACCAATTAATTGGTATATTTAGAAGCATTTATGTCAGCGCCGTGGGATTTGTTTTTTAAGGAAAGACGGGTATGTATGCATGCATAAATGATGACCTGAATTTAATCAGAACTTCGTATACACATTCCCTGCTAAATAACAGATATCTATACAGATAGATAAGTATAGATATATCATATAAGAAATATATAATGCAAGGCAAACACGTAAATTACCCTATAACTAAAAGACAAGGAAAAATTATTCCACATCCAAATGGACTTTTTGGGGTCTAAATTGTGATTTATGAAATAACACGAGTAAACTCTCGGACACCTGTTTAATTAGGCAACTGTGAATAAGCACGCAACGGGGTGAGGTGATGTAGATTGGCTAGTTAGTACCTTACTGCAATACCAACACTGCCGGGGGCGAATATACTTACAGGCACAGGCACACATATATACATTATGTTATTCTTATAACCTATCATTCCAAAGCAAGATTTATTATTGATGACTTAACTGTCACTACCACCGTGGCCTGATTGATCTACCGCAGTTTTATACATATATATGTGTGTGTTTGTGTGTGTGTGTGTGTGTGTGTGTGTGTGTGTGTGTGTGTGTGTGTGTGCATATGCATGTATGTGTTGGGTGCGTGTGTGTCCATGCATCCTTATGTATATTTATATCTAAATATATATATTCTTATAGATATAAATATATATACATATAGGCTACTTACATTCAGAAAAAAACTACTGGTACCTTTACTTGTGGCCAATGAGGAGCTGAACTTTTCTGTCTGTTAACACCGATTTATGGTGCAAATACCTTGCCTTATTATTCCACACCCATTCGTCGATTTTTCATATTAGTTTAAGCAAAGAGTAACAATATTTATTTTTCTGTCTCGCCATCATCACATCGTTCACAAATTAATTTTGATTCTAGTGTGGGCAGCGATTCGAAGCAAGACCACAAGGTTCAGCGAGTTTGCAGAAGGTTTCTTATATGTAAACCAACCGACTACCTTTGCAGAAGTAAGGTAAAGTTAACATCAGTCATCTTAGCTGAATTTATATAGATAATTATATTGAGAGATGGGTTTAATTCCAAGATTATGGAAAATATAAATGAGGTCGGTTATTTTTTCTTTCTTTCTTTTCATCTAAGATTACAAATATATATAAATTAGCATGTAAACATCTGTGGGAGGTGCATATATATATATATATACTGTAGACCGAATGCAAATCTCAGGATAATTGTCCCTCAGAGATCCCCGAGTATCGTATTGTATAAACATAACACAGGTCATCTAAATTCCCAGATTACAATAGCTTTCATAAAAACATTTTCCAAAAAAGTACCTTCTCTTCGTCAGTCATATGACGTCATGAGTCCGTTCTATTATGCAAATAGAACAACGAAGTGAAGAACAAGAAAACACACAAATATACCGAAGGCCTTTCCGCTCTATTCCTTTTTCAGGGCAAGACAAAGGAATACAGCAGAAATTCCTTCGGCATGTCTGTGTTTTCATGTTCTTTTTATGTTTCTCGTGTGTGTGTGTGTGTGTGTGTGTGTGCGCGGGTGCGCGCTTTCTTGTGACACATTACCCTGCATTGATAATTCAAAATCCCCCGCAAATTAGCTGCATAGTTATAACCACGATAACTACTAACATAAACAGTCCCATTAAAGATACAATTTTAATCATAACAATTATCATTACCGTTGCTTTGTCACCACTACTATTGCGTTTGCTTTTATGCTACTACTATTAGTGTGTATATATATATATATATATATATATATATATATATATATATATATATATATATATATATATATAATACATATATATGTATGTATATATATGCTCCTCTGTCTGTCTATATACATGTGTGTGTGTGTGGTGTGTGTGTGTGTGTGTGTGTGTACATAAATATATATAAATACATGTACTCATGGGTTGTGTATGTATATATATATATATATATATATATATATATATATATATATATATATATATATGTATATATATTGGTATTGATATAACGGTCACCACCAAGACAATAGTGACATCAAGAACTACGAGTAAGACAAAGATGATGCTGATGATGATAATAACAATGATCATCCCCCACCGTCCAAACACACAGACCGCCCTCTCATCACCGAGGCCTGTTACGACCACATTAAGAGCCCGTACGGAAGAGGACCAATACATGGTTAAGCTTAACTGTGTGTATGTGCGTGCGTGCGTGCGTGCGAGTGTGCATACATACATCTGATTTCTGGTATAAAATCCATTTACACACAAACACACACACGTTGGCTTAACTATGTATATGTGTGTATATATATATATATATATATATATATATATATATATATATATATATATATATATACATATATATATACACACACTGATTTCTGGCATAAACTTTATTTCGCACACACATTCATAAATATGTATAAGATTTATAGTATCAGGTTTTATGTTACATACATATGTACATATATATACATATATATATATATATATATATATATATATATATATATATATATATATATATATATATATATACTTTATACATACAAACACACACACACATATATATAACA
Organism: Penaeus monodon; assembly: GCF_015228065.2. NCBI lineage: Eukaryota > Metazoa > Arthropoda > Malacostraca > Decapoda > Penaeidae > Penaeus > Penaeus monodon. The sequence goes on along the minus strand of NC_051396.1, from coordinate 10,233,849 downwards.
GACACACAATACGACTTCCGATAGATTTCCTTGTTAACTCTACGGGGATTGCAAATCAGTTTCGGATAAATTTTCTACTTAAGTCTGCTAGAAACCAATTCTTAACAAGGAAAACAAATCGT
>NC_051396.1:10221227-10228727 GCF_015228065.2 Penaeus monodon | reverse complement strand
ATATATATACATGTATGTATATAAATATGCATGCATGTGTATATATACATATATGTATATGCATATATATAAATATAATATATACAAAAAGTAATCTACATATATAATATACAGATAATATACATAATATATACTTTATATATATATATATATGTATATATATATATATATATATATATATATATATATATATATATATATATATATATATATATATATATATATATATATTATTATATATATATATATATATAATAATTATATATATATATTATATATCATATCATATTCACATATAAATTATGTGTATATGTATATATATATATATATATATATATATATATATATAATATAATGTATGTGTTATATATATTAGTGTGTTTGTTGTGTGTTGTTGTGTGTGTGTGTGTGTGTGTGTGTGTGTGTGTGTGTGTGTGTGTTGTGTGTGTGTGTGTGTGTATGAATATGTATATATATATATATATATATATATATATATATATATATATATATATATATATATTCATTCAGTGTATATATATATAATTATTAGATAGATAAATTCATATAAGTATATACATTTATATATACACATATATATATGCATACATTACGCACACATATATACATATAAGGCCCTTTTTGTAGCATCCCGAAACCTTAACACTTCTAATTTTATTTCACATGAAAAAGCCAAGAGAAAACTATGATTTTTATGATTTTTAATTATAAGCAAAATACTGTGGAAGCTTTAAATGAAAATACCTGACTACTCTTCAACTTATATTGTCTTCCCAAGGTTGTGGAAAGTTAAAATGTCTCTCGTTCAGTTTTTTCCCCTTTCTTATTACAAATATTGTTCTTCATATGAAAAATGAAAGTTGCTTTAGGTTTTGGATCTTATCGTATCCACCGTGAGTGAGTTCCGTGTCCAAATCTGACAATTTGTAATTCCAATAACCACGGATATTTACTTTGATATTACTTTGATTTTCTTTGATATTTTTGGGCTTGTACGTATCATATATATCATATGACTCGGACATGGAAATTCTTACCATGTCGTTCCAGCGACCGTCATGACTGACTTCAAATCGTACTCACATAGAGTGAACATGTATTTGGTGTACTGCTAAAAAGACACAAAACTATTTTATGCACATTTACAATAAGAGGTTTTATCAAGAACTTACGAAATTCATTGAAATTATAAATCCCTATGTGAGACTATGTGAAATATATCTAAAAAATATCGTGCTCTGATCAGCTGGCCGGAGTGTATCAAACCGTATCAAGTTGAAGGCATACTTTTATACAAATTGAAAAGTTATTTCAATAGGTTCCAATAATGTACGCATAAAGGGCACACATGTATCAGTGTATCAGGGTTTTCGGAAATGTTACTTAAAAGGCCTATATATGTGTGCATTCATAATATATATGTATGTGTATATATATACATATACTAATATATATATATATATATATATATATATATATATATATATATATATATATATATATATATATGTATGTGTGTGTGCGTGTGTGTGTGCGTGCGCGTGCGCCCGCGTATATATACATGTGTGTGTCTGCTTAGCTTCATTAGGTATACTGGCTGGCCCTGCTTAATATCATTACAGTTACAATGTTATCATTATTTTCATTGCCATCGTTATTATTTTATCAATAATATTAGCATTGCTATTACCATCACTGTCACTGATATTATTATACCTATTGCAACAAATGCAAAATAGGTATGAATGAGAATGAATATCTTCATGGCGGAATATTATCATTATCATTATTATCCTCGATATAATTACATTTCATTGTTACATTATTACTTTTTAATATTTTTTTTAATTCCTATCTTTATCATTATCTTTATTATTATTTCTGTTATCATTAGTTCTATCATTACTATTATTAGCAGTCTTGTTATTATTACTATCATTATCATTATTACCCTTTAGTATCATCAATATCATTATTATCACTGTTATCATTATCACTATTACTGTTCCTATTATCATTATTATTAGCATTATCATCCCTATTATTTACCTATTACTTTTATCATCACAACCACTATTATCATAATTAATGTAGTTACAGATATTCTTAGAAAATGATGATCATTATCATCACCATCTATAAGCCATCACCATCATTTTGTTATCAATATTATCAAAATTATTTTATTGATAGCTGATGACATTAATGTCATCAGCTATCATTATTCTGAAAGTCATATTCAACCTCTAATGAAATTCTAAGAAACATTTTTTTTATCATGCTTTATATGCGGTTGTTATCATCATCTACTCGCAACCTCATGCGATTTTATGTAACAATATTTAACTGACAGTAACTAATCTGTATAAATTATGCCATAATCCGCGTGCTTTTGTATGAGAGTTGACATAAATGAAATAATAATAATAACATGAGTGACGATCATGATGATAAGATGAAGAGGAAAAAAATATATATATGATCAATATCACTTCTAATACAATGTAGAAACCTCCACAAGTAACATTCATCACAGATTATGAAAACACCACTCCAAATATTACCAATATGCTTAAGAAAACGAAATAAAAATTAAAGCCTATAGACAATCACATTCTGCCATAAACCCCCACCCCGTCCTCGACCATGAACATAGTTGTTACTTAGCGTTCACAGCGGATCAGGTCGTACTAAACATAATGTCAAAAGTAAATATATATATATATATATATATATATATATATATATATATATATGTATATATATATATATATATATATATATATATATATATATTTACACCCATGAGTACATGTTTTTTTATATATATTTATGCACACACACACACACACATACACACACACACACACACACACACACACACACACACACACACACACACACACACATACACACATACACACATACACACACACACACACACACATATGCATGTACACAAGGTGTATGAGTGTATCATTTTATATTTCCATATATCATTTATGATCATGTACCTTATGACATGTAACTATTAAGGTATTCTTAAAATTCTTATGGCCATACTTCCATGGTTTGCGTTCGTTTCATATCCTGTTTTGGGGAATTGTTTACATTCGACATAGTGACATACAGAATACACGTAACGTATTCCTCCTCTCGCACTATTTTGTCTGTAGCTTTGGGATTCTGTTATTGCTCTTCTATCTGAGCAATGTTGTTTCGTCTCCCTAGTATCCTCCCCCTCAGACAAAAATTATTACCAGAAAGAGGTTCGCGTCGAGTGTAACAGTTTTACAAACCGCGATTACCGAGAAAGAGAGGAAAACAAAAATGTGTAAGATAAGGCGTCCTTTCCTGCGTCGCATCTTCATAGCCGTGTCGGATGATCGTCTCGACTAACATTTTTCACCTTTCTATGGAGAAGGGAGGGACGGGCATCTTTTTCTTTCAGCAAGGTCTCTCTCACAATGTAGTCTATGAATAGTATATGTTTCCACAAAACACAGAAAGAAAACCGAAAAAGTATGGACGTTGAGATTAAAGTGCGACTGGGAAGGGGATGAGGGGAAGGGATAGTTCTATCTTATTAATATTGCCATTCACGCAAATACATTGTTGCTAAAGCCGCCATAATCTATTAATATGAACCTCCACCTCGGGATGAGAAGAGTTGACATGCCAGTGAGTACCATCTTGTTTGGAATAAGGTGTCATATAAAGCCTAGATCTGGCATCAGTGACGTGTTGGTGTGGATGGGAAGATAAAAGAACAGGTTTCACTCGCTGATTCACTGACCTACACAATAACCTCTGAAAGAAAGGGCGTTCCTCTTATCCTGGAGCGGGCATTTTCGCTCTTAACGACAATGGGTCACATGGCCAGTATCCAGGAGAAACTAGTCTAGAATTTAATCTGTGCTATATTTAGACTTCCCGAGAGGCCAAAAGACTGTGGCACTGTTGGGCGCAAAAGGATTTAGCATTGCAAAATCTAGCAACTAGCTCTTGATGTGAGCACCATTACCAAAAGGTGTTTAAGTTGAAGAACGTGAAACTTAGACTAGATTCCCATTATATATATGTGTGTGTGTGTGTGTGTGTGTGTGTGTGTGTGTGTGTGTGTGTGTGTGTGTGTGTGTGTGTGTGTGTGTATTGTGAGTTGTTGGTATATATATATATATATATATATATATATATATATATATATATATATATATATATATATATATAGACATTACCTATAAAAGAAATCTTTGATGCTGAAAAGTGACAGAATTAAGTTTCCTAATGATAAGCAGAATCCTTGGCGACAGGTGTTGCTATGGTAGACTGCATATACTGTATACAGATACGCATGCACAAGGCACATAAGCGCGTGTTTATGTACGTTGTGTAATATACACATATATTTATTCATTCACAAATGTGTAAACGTATACATATGCCTGCATACCTAATACATTATATATATATATATATATATATATATATATATATATATATATATATATAATATATATATATATATAATATATAATATAAACACATATAAATAAATATATATATATGCACAGATATAGGTTTAGGCTTAATGACAATAAACAATTTGATCACTTATGATTTGGACTACCTCATTAGACCTATGGCAGCTTCTTGAAACGTGAATTCGATATTTTTTTTCTCCAAGTCATCTGTTACTCTTACATCATAATCGTATACTTCTAGTACTCGGCAGCGGTTGCTAAGAGAACGGTGAGAGAAAGGGAAACTTATGAGATTTATTGGATACATCATGACAGCCCTTTAGTACTGAGTTATTGCTACTGAATAAGATTGCACTAGTTCTTTACTCGATGAAAGAAAAGATTGCTGATTGTTTGTCGCTGTTAACATTTCTTACTAGTATGAGCTTCAGCGGCTATATGTATACATATGCATATAAATATATATATCCATATAAGGCCCTTACTTGTCGATGTATCATGGTAGCTGCAAGACAGGATAGCATCGGTCCTTTATACTGATATACAAAGTTTAAAAAAAAGAAGTGAAGTTATTTTCCATAATTTTACATAAAACAGTCAACAGAAAACCATTAAGGTACTTCAAATGCTGGAATGATTTTTAATTGCAAGCAATACATTGTGGAAGTTTCAAATAAAATGGAAAAAGTACCTGCTACTCTGCAACTTATATTGCTTATACATACCACTAAATGAAGAACAAAGTTTGTAAGAAGAAGAAAAATGTTTTGGTTAAATCTGAATCATTTAGTGGTATGTATAAGCAATATAAGTTGCAGAGTAGCAGGTACTTTTTCCATTTTATTTGAAACTTCCACAATGCATTGCTTGCAATTAAAAATCATTCCAGCATTTGAAGTACCTTAATGGTTTTCTGTTGACTGTTTTATGTAAAATTATGGAAAATAACTTCACTTCTTTTTTTTAAACTTTGTATATCAGTATAAAGGTCGATGCTATCCTGTCTTGCAGCTACCATGATACATCGACAATGTATCAAGGTGTAAGGGCCTTATATGGATATATATATTTATATGCATATGTATACATATAGCCGCTGAAGCTCATGCTAGTAAGGAATGTTAACAGCGACAAACAATCAGCAATCTTTTCTTTCATCGAGTAAAGAACTAGTGCAATCTTATTCAGTAGCAATAACTCAGTACTAAAGGGCTACCATGATGTATCCAATAAATCTCAAAAGTTTCCCTTTCTCTCACCGTTCTCTTAGCAACCGCTGCCGAGTACTAGAAGTATACGATTATGATGTAAGAGTAACAGATGACTTGGAGAAAAAAATATCGAATTCACGTTTCAAGAGGCTGCCATAGGTCTAATGAGGTAGTCCAAATCATAAGTGATCAAATTGTTTATTGTCATTAAGCCTAAACCTATATCTGTGCATATATATTTATTTATTTATATGTGTTTATATATATATATATATATATATATATATATATATATATTATATATATATATATATATATATATATATATATATATATATATATTATATATATATATATATATATATATATATATATAATGTATTAGGTATGCAAGCATATGTATACGTTTACACATTTATGAATGAATAAATATATGTGTATATTACACACACACACATAAACACGCGCTTATGTGCCTTGTGCATGCATATCTGTATACAGTATATACAGTCTACCATAGCAACACCTGTCGCCAAGGATTCAGCTTATCATTAGGAAACTTAATTCTGTCACTTTTCAGCATCAAAGATTTCTTTTATAGGTAATGTCTATATATATATATATATTATATATATATATATATATATATATATATATATATACATATATATATACACATACATACACACACACATATATATATTACACACACAATACACACACACACACACATATATATAATGGGAATCTAGTCTAAGTTTCACGTTCTTCAACCTAAACACCTTTTGGTAATGGTGCTCACATCAAGAGCTAGTTGCTAGATTTTGCAATGCTAAATCCTTTTGCGCCCAACAGTGCCACAGTCTTTTGGCCTCTTGGGAAGTCTAAATATAGCACAGATTAAATTCTAGACTAGTTTCTCCTGGATACTGGCCATGTGACCCATTGTCGTTAAGGGCGAAAATGCCCGCTCCAGGATAAGAGGAACGCCCTTTCTTTCAGAGGTTATTGTGTAGGTCAGTGAATCAGCGAGTGAAACCTGTTCTTTTATCTTCCCATCCACACCAACACGTCACTGATGCCAGATCTAGGCTTTATATGACACCTTATTCCAAACAAGATGGTACTCACTGGCATGTCAACTCTTCTCATCCCGAGGTGGAGGTTCATATTAATAGATTATGGCGGCTTTAGCAACAATGTATTTGCGTTAATGGCAATATTGATAAGATAGAACTATCCCTTCCCCTCATCCCCTTCCCAGTCGCACTTTAATCTCAACGTCCATACTTTTTCGGTTTTCTTTCTGTGTTTTATGGAAACATATACTATTCGTAGACTACATTGTAAGAGAGACCTTGCTGAAAGAAAAAGATGCCCGTCCCTCCCTTCTCCATAGAAAGGTGAAAAATGTTAGTCGAGACGATCATCCGACACGGTTATGAAGATGCGACGCAGGATAGGACGCCTTATCTTACACATTTTTGTTTTCCTCTCTTTCTCGGTAATCGCGGTTTGTAAAACTGTTACACTCGACGCGAACCTCTTTCTGGTAATAATTTTTGTCAACTGTGTTTCGTCTAAGGGGGAGGAGACTAGGGAGACGAAACAACATTGCTCAGATAGAAGAGCAATAACAGAATCCCAAAGCTACAGACAAAATAGTGCGAGAGGAGGAATACGTTACGTGTATTCTGTATGTCACTATGTCGAATGTAAACAATTCCCCAAAACAGGATATGAAATGAACGCAAACCATGGAAGTATGGCCATAAGAATTTTAA
>NC_051396.1:10195612-10218627 GCF_015228065.2 Penaeus monodon | reverse complement strand
TGTATGTATGTATGTATGTATATATGTATTTATCTAACTACCTATATGTACTTTGTGCATATATGTATATATATGTATATACATATAGATAGATAGATAGATAAATGGACAGACATATAGGTGTGGTATAATTGTTTTTATTTAACTACTGTTTATTGCTAATAAGAATATATATATTATATATATATATATATATATATATATATATATATATATATTTATATACCGTGTGATGTATATACATATATTATAATATATATTAGTAATATATATATACTAATAATGTTGTGTGTGTGTGTGTGGTGTGTGTGCGTGTGTTGTGTGTGTGTGTGTGTGTGTGTGTGTGTGTATTTATATATATATAGATTCTATAATATAATCTATATCTATATATATATATATATATATATATATAGTTAAAATGGCGCTGACATCCCTAAGTAAAAATGAAACAATATTTAATTTCACTGCCAAAGCTACTAACGAAGCCTCGTAAATTATTTATGTAACAAAGTACAGTTGCCGGAAGCCCTTTTGCGTAGCAATGCTGTCTCTGTCTGCTTACTCTTGTTCCATTTGAATAAAAAAAAATAAAAGAAAGTTTCCTGAAATCAGTGAATAACGGTTCTGTAAATTTAGCTTTCCTTGCCCTAGTCTTGTATATGGCGCTATGTTTAGTTTGCTGTTTAATCGTAAGCGTTCACCCATTATTTCGCGAGATCCCAAACCACTGAGGGAAATATCCCTTAATATGAGTGATTCCAGGCGTATTTCATAATAATTTCTAACGTTCATGATAATCATATCTCAAAGATCAGTTAATAACTGGAAGGCCAAACTATTTATCAAACGTAATAGATTATTTCATCTATTAGTATTTATTCAGGCTACGACTTTTCGTTATGGAGCATATAAAAATAATAGCTTCATTTTGTCATCGGTTCAGCAAGTAATTTCTTAACTACAAATTAGCAAAATGAAATGAACTCTACTGTCTCGCATCTTTCTATTCTTTCAATGATTTTATTTAGATCCCTCCCTCATGACCAAACAACAAACAAACACACACGCACACGTACCAGAGCGATGGAAATAGTCGTGTAAAATATATGATGCATATGTGCTAGACATATACGTTTAAATTGCTAGTTTATGTTGTTTTGCTACATGTTTCACGTTGGGGGGGGGGGGAGATCACACGCATACCTCTGTTTGTGTTAAATGTATGATGGCTTGTGCGTTATTTTCTGTATGTGCAAGAAGACAGAGAAATATGCGTGGTTAAGTATGAGCAACTATACAAAGGTCAAGAACACCTGAGGATGGCGGGACCAGTGGGTGGCTGACCAGAGTCGCATTGAATCAATATAAGCAGTCAATGACAGTCACGCGCACAAACACCCGTGCCCCTGGCCCTCTCCCTCCGTCCCCACCATCCACTTCTCCCTTCCCTGTGCTCTCCCCTCGCGGTTCCTGACTTTACCCCTTTCCTTATCTCTCATACTCTTTCCTCACGTGCTCTAATAACACCCATTCGTTTCCTAGCCGTGTGTTTCGCTCTTACGACTTCCACTAACAAATCTATGACCAATCCACATTTCCGCTAACATGACAAAATGCAATCTCTTTCAGCTAACAAAACAATGCCTAATTCCTTTTCAATGTCTGTAACAGTTTTTGTGAATCAACCTCACTCAAAATCCTCCACCTTTCTTTCTAAGTCCAACCTTCTCACATCCAATCCGACGTAACTTATTTGCGTAGAATTTATATACCATTTCTAGCTGCTGTCGACGTCTTTGCCTATTTTCAGCTTCGCTCATCACTCGTGTCCCCGTCTAATATCCATTTCTACCCTCACTATTACCGTGTGCACGGCGAATTCATGACCAAACCTATTTACCCTCTCCCCTCTCCTCCCCCTTTTGTCTGATCATTACATTTGCCACAACCATTTAGTATCACGCTAAGATTTTTTTGTCTATTTTCTTTTTTATACAATATGTTTTTGCTATTAAGATTACAGGCTTACACCCCATCCCTGCCCTCATTCCTCTTCGTCGTCAATCTCCCCCTTTCCTCTTCACCATCATTTTCGTCTTTTTCTTTTTCATTTACTGCCATTTCTTCCCACTTCTCCTTTTCTTTACCCTTCCATTTCCTCCATCCCATTTTTCTCCTCTTGGTTCATTTCCTCCCTCTTATAATTCGGCTCCATTTCTTCCCCTTACCTCTTTATCCTCAATTTTTCCAGGTTGTATTACCCCCATTCCCCTAGCTCACCCATCACGGTCAAGGTGGGGGGCATGTACTTCTGTGTGAAGGTCGGATCCATCTACACGATATTTATGCATAGCATATACTGTGCTGTTGTTTCGGATAAGTCATTTGCAGTCAATAGAAACATTGCGCCAGATAATTCATGGGATAATACGAATACAATATCGATGTATAACTTCAGTTATAAGAAGGATATATGCAATATTAATGCAGTTATATGAAGGATAAATGAAATATTGATGCATAACGTCAGTTATAAGAAGGATAAACGGAATATCGATAATGCATAATAACTTAAGTTATAAGAAGGATAAATGCAATATCGATGCATAGCTGAAGTTGGCTGCGGCAAGAATGAAATGGTGTGGGTTATGGCGATTGCTGTGAGAGAGAGAGGACAGTGCACACACACACACACACACACACACACACACACACACACACACACACACACACACACACACACACACACACACACACACACATATATATATACACATGTGTGTGTGATAAGGTCTCAAATGGTATCTGTTAAGGCAAAAGAATAGGAAGTGAGTGCGAAGAAACCGTAATAAAGGGAAGGGAGAAACAAGCAAAATACGAGAGCTTTATCAGTGGATATCTTTGAATATGTATGAGAATAACTCACCACACGAAGGCAATGAGCAATGTTAAATAGAAAGAAGCAAAGGAATCTTTAAAAAAGAACTCCCATGATCATAAATCTAAAGTAAGCTAAGGTTGACAAAGAAGCATGCAGGATATAATGTGAATGTAAGCGTAATGTGAATGATTTCAGAGAAGATGCATCGAATTCTAACAAATACCTCAAATTTAATACGTTCTAAAGGGTCAGTTAATGTATATCTTGTGAAAATCTTGTTTACCACCTGCTGTCATGAAGGGAGAGATTGCATACAAGAGGGGAAAAATGAGTAGTGAAAAGCTGTTCAAGGGGGTGAGGTGAGTGTGGGAAGAAAGAGCTGTTGATGAGATAATAAAATTCAGAATCCAGATAATAGTACAAAGAAGACAAGTGGGCGAAAAAAAAACACAAGGGAGAGTTGGAGAGAGGAAAAAAGACTTGTAGTCGGTGGGCGAAAGGGGAGATAATAAGGATCAAAATATGGGGAGAAAAAATGAAAAGAGAACCACAGCCGCGATCGTTCTCCGTGACACATGGGAACAGTGCCATAAATCTACCCATGTTGTACCCTGAATAATTACGCACATAAAACCCCATTACCTTTCCATATTAGCGTGAGTGACCAATGAATTTTTGTATTTTTTTCCTTCCTAAAGGGATTTGTAGATTGGGTTCATTGACCATCATAGGCGGATTATGAGAACATTAATAAAATATATATGAAATAAACGAATAAAAAAGAAGAGCAGAGGACGAATTAATAAAAGCAAGAAAAACGTTTTGATGAAGAAGTGACGTCAGAGGTCATTTTTTCATACTAATAAAAAACCCTAGTTAGGGGAGCTTCGCGTGAGTCTGAGCATTTTCTTTACGGAATATCATATATATACTAGGGATACAAAAACTCACTGTTTTGGGGTCGTGATGCAGAATCAATGACATAATTGTATAGAAGAACTCACATACTCTGCGGATACTTCTATAGTTACTATTCTACATGACAGCTTAAAAAAAAAAATCCATTCCCCAGTATCATTATAGATATGTGCTACCAAAATATGGAAATGTAACGCTTACTTAGGTGTTTACATGAATGCACACGTACACAGCTATTCACACTGTCACACACGTGTACTTCTATTTATGGAAAAAAAAAAAAAAAAAAAAATATATAATATATATATATATATAATATATATATATATATATATTATGTATATATATGTGTATATAATTACATATATATATATATATATTATATATATATATACTATATATTATATCTATCTATAATGCTGCGTGTGTTTGTCAGAATATGGGGAGAGTGGTTTACGCTTCGTGCATTTGGATAAACCCACACACACACACACACCCACACACACACAACACACACACACACACACACACACACACACAGCACACACACACAAATAGATTATATAATACATATTACCCAATAATATACATATATATACTATATATATATATATCTATATATATATATATATATATATATATATATGAATATGTGTCTGCGCGCGCGCGCGTGTGTGCCTCTCTCTCTCTGTCTTTTATTCTCCCTCTCTTTCTCCGTACACACACACATACACACACACACACACACACACACACACACACACACACACACACACACACACATACACACACACACACACACATGAATGGTAAAACACTCTACCATGTTGACACTAGGGTAGCAATAAAACAATACACAATCTAGATTTATTGACAATGATAATTCCAACATCTGAAGATGCATCCAGGTGGATTTCAAAGTTGTTGTCTCATTAGCAATAAATCTATTTTACATTGTGGGTTTTTTTTTATCAGACATATATATGTGTGTGTGTGTATGTATATATAGATAATATATATATATATTATATATATATATATATATATATATATATTATATAAAATATATATATTATCATCTATATATATATTTCTATATATATATAATATATATATAATATATATATAATCACTATGTACCCACTCACACTTCACAACACATAAGCACACTCTCTCTCTCTAAATTTAATATATATCATATATATTATATATATCTTATATATAATACATATATATACATATATACATATATACATATATATTTGTATATATTATTTATAGATATAGATTATATATATATATATGTACATATATGTATATGTTTGATTTATATATAAATATATATATATATATAAACATATATCTATTATATAATATATAATATATAATAATATCTATATATATTCATTATTATATTATATATTTAAATATATATATAACTATATAGATGTAACTATATAATATAAATATATATATGTAAATTATATAGAAATATATATTGTAAATATATATATACATATATTTACATATATTTTTTTTAATATATTTTTATAACATATCATATTGTCTACACATATATTTACACACATATACATATACAGATAGATAAAAAAACACACAAGTAAACACACACACACCCTATTTCTATATATATATATATATATATATATATATTATAATATATTATATAGATATATATCTATTATTTCTGTGTATATGTGTACCTTACATATATAGACATATAATACATATATGTACATAACATAGGTATGTCAGAATATTTTTTTTTAAAATTTTTGTATTATGAAAACATATATATATTGTGTGAGTATATATATATATATATATATATATATATATATATATATATATATATGAGTATATATATACAAAATATACATATATGTGTGTGCGTGTGCGCGCGCGCGTGTGTGTGTGAGTGCGTGTGCATGTGAGTGCGTGTGCGTGTGTGTGCGTGTGCATATGTGTACGTGTGCATGTGTGTGCGCATGTACATGTGTGTGTGTGCTTGTGTGGCTACTTCTCTCTCTACATATAAATAAATAAATATATATGTATACATATATATATACACGCACAATAATATACACATATGTATGTGTATGCATGTATATGTGTATATAAATATGTATATATATAAACATATATATTTATATATATACAGAGTGTGTATATGTGTATGTATACACACACGTGTGTGTGTGTGTGTGTGTTTGTTTGTGTGCGTGTGTGTTTCTCTACGCATAGAGAGGAACGTAAGGAGGGAGAAGCACAGTGGGTCAAGGAGAATGTTGGTGCAGATACAGTGGGTCGCGTGCAGGGTCCCTGGCAATCCTATTCTCTTTTTTCTCAGTCCTCGATCAGGGTAGGTTAACAACAGAATATAAATCGTCTTACAGAACTTTATTGCACCATTTTTTCTACATGTGTTTGTGGTAGCTGTTGTCCATTTCCTCGTCCGCTTACGTGAGAACTTCCAGACAAGAGCTGATCTTTATTATTAATTGTGTTACAGTGTATTTTGACTAGTGCATATACTACGTTTCTCTATTTTTGCATTAGGTATCATTTGTGAATTATAGTGGTGTTATTTGAAACGCTACTATGCAACCGTGCGGGGCAGAAATTGTCTTGTTAGGTACGATTTAAGAGAGAGAAACACATAAATCGAAATTGCGTGCCCATCTTAGCGGGCAGGCGTTTATTCCTTCCAGAGGGCCTTTCCGTCTCCGAGGCAGGATGTAATGTACGGACAAACAGGCATTTTCAATCGGTTGTTTATAGTGAAACGCTGTCCTTCTTTTCACATTTATTAAATCCTAAAGTCATAAGTACAGTGTATCGCATTTTGTGCATTTCACGCAGTCATTTAAGTCTATATACTTCTCATGTATGGTCGTGTGTAAATGCTTTTGTATCATTGCCAAATGTAATTAATATATATAATATTCGTCATCATGTCTTGGCAGAGGTTTCTTGACCTAAGTTCCTCACGGTGGTGCGCACCCTAGTCGTTTACTAATAATATCCCACTGAAAATACATGAAACTCCTATATATTCCATCCCTTGGAAATTTAACGTCGATAAGCTACTGGATTTCAACTATAATCCCTCTCATTTCCACTGTGATCAACTTGTTTTATCTTTATGCCCATGTAGATGCAACTAATTTACATGAGTCATACTGATCTCTACATTCTGCCTTATTTCATTACGATGTCCATGGACTTAATGCGGTATATGCGCCTATATGGTCATTACCATTACACGTTAAACCTTTTCAGTATTCAACGCCATTTCGCTCATCCAGAGTACTTTTGCGAGTTCTCACACGTTCCTGGATCCTTTCGGTGATCCTTACTACATACCATTAATGCCTAACGACTTTCACGGAACTACACTATTGAGAATTTTTATTGTTTTAATGTTTTAGTGACTTACTGTGCAAAGATCCCCACATTTGCTAGATGTAGAAAACGTTGAGGCATAAACAAGGATTCACGTACGGTTGTTACGACACCATCTCGCTCCACCCCAATGTCCTTTACATAAGCTCTAACGCTTTTTTTTTTTTTTTTTTTTTTAATATACACACTTTGGACAGGAATATGCTTCTAGGTTGATCTGCGTGTATGCTTATATACAGGAGTATCCTGGATAGATACATGTAGCCGCACGCACGCATGTTGCGCGCGCACACAACACCCCACACATTATACACGTTTAACATATATGGTATATGTATGCATTGGTGTGCGCAGTATTGTATGTGTGCGAGGCGAGTGCTTTCCCTCTTCCTCTCGTGTCCAGTGTCGGGTCCCTTTCCAACTCCATAAATATCTTTAATGGATTTTTCGTTAGTTTTGTATGCCCTTAGCTAGTCACTTTTGTTCAGTTTCGTCATCTATTGTCACCACGCAAACCATGTGGACAAGACAAGCTTTGTTTAGATCATTTTGATACATAGCCTTCTCGTATCTCTATATACATATTCATAACAAATTTAGTACAGAATATGATATATCAAATGAAACAACATATAATTTATAATGGCCTGAAAGAGTTATCACAAAGCACATTGCTTGCAATTCACGTTTCATATGTGCACTTAGTTTTTCCACGTTGCTTGATTTCTTGATCTGTCAATACAAAACGTCGCATCGTCTTCGGGGGGGGGGGGGGGGGTATTTTTTTTTTCCGGTTGTGTTCATATCACCTAATAGTCGAAACATATCTGAAAGAAAGAAATAGTATGAAGAGAGATATGCAGGATTTCTGCTACCATCTGAAATGTTTGCACGATTGGGAATACAAATTCCACACTTTCTGTTTACTTCAACCGTTTTGTCACCCTTCTATTTAACTGCGTAGGCCAATGAAAGCTTATACATATCTGATAATCAGTGTCATTGCATTGCATTATAATACTGCATCACAAATTTTAGATGTTCCATACGTTTGAATAGTTTAATAATCGCTGAGCAGAACCTTAACCATTTTTATTTTTACATAATTATATTATAATTGTCCTCTTGTTTTAGTTTTCTTGCCAAACAGGTCATAATGTTTCATGCAGCAGCTCTCAGGACTGTCTGTTCATTCAAGGCCCCTTGCAGGAGGTTCTAAGAGCGCATAAAATCCTAGCAAGAGGGCCTCCATGATCTATATTCACAATTTGCTTATCGCATGCTGACCTGATCATTCTTAGGATTCCAATAACATAGTTACCACACAAAATATATAACATGGCCACGCTCTTCTGTTTATATTCATGCCATTTATCGAGAGTATACGAAGCCTGAAGATCATAACGTGAGTCACAAAAAAATCCCTGAGCTTTGATTTTGTTGAAATTCTGTGGCTGTGAATATTTCTGCTAACCGTCAGTGTAACATTCATATTATTGTTTACTGCTTTCATGAATGCTATAAAAAAAACTGCAAGGGCGTATTTCTAGGACATTAATATAAAATACACTTCTGGGATCGAAACGAGAAAGTGATACACCGTAGAGTTCCTCGGCCTTTTACCACCGTTAGAGAAACATCTATTCACACACACACACACACACGTATGTGTGTGTATGTATATATATATATAATATATATTATATATATAATATATATATAATATGTATATATATGGTATATATATATTATATATTTACCTATATTGTATGTGTGCATATATATAATATATATCTCTATATCATATTATCTATATAATATCTTTACCTATATATGTATATGTGTGCATATAGATATATATATTATAGTCTATATATATATATATTATATATATATAATATATATATAACACACGTGTGTGTGTGTGTGTGTAACAGAGATAGAGAGAGATACAGATAGAGAAGAGAGAGAAAGTCAGAGAGAGAGATGAGTGCACGACACACGCATATATGTATGATGTATTATACTACATGATTTGTGTCGTGTGTGTGTATGTATTATGCGTGTGTTTGTGTGTCGTTAAATGTTTGTGCGCAACATGCATTAAACATCTCTCTATATGAGCAAAGGTGTCTGTGCTGTGTGTATGTTACATATTCATGTATGACACACATACAGTATATAAATACATAAATATGCGTGTGTGTGCGCGCGTACTCTTTTACTATTCCCGATAAAAAAAAAAAAAAAAAAAAAAAAAAAAAAAAAACAAAAAAAAAAAAAAAAATATAATATATATATACTATATATATTATATATATATATATATTATATATATGTAAATAATATATACATATACAAATATATATATATATATATATATAATATGCATATATCAATATATTATATATATATAAATATCGATAATATATATATAGTATATATATATATATATATATATATATATATATATATATATTATACACACACACATCCAAACAACGGTGAAAACTAACTGAACTTACAAGTCCGAATATGTTTGTAAGCTAAATAAGATATAGCTCATGTCTTAGCATTCCGATAACCTTTCTTTTGGAAATTATCTTGTGATAGATCAACAATACTTCCAAACCCTTCCTCTTCATTTATGTGAAGGTAAAGAAAAGAAGATGTAATGCACTATTTTCTTTTGCTGCATATTAGAATTAAAGCATTCTTTGTTAATTGATCTCAATACCAGGGTCTGTAGAAGACAGTGCACAACGCATATCAGCATCTGCGTTTTTCAAAGCCGAGAAACCAAGCCAACGATATATTATGACAAAAAAGAAAGAGCACATTACGAACTCCATGTGTGTTATATACATAAATAAATATGTGTGCGTGAACGCACGGGCGCGCTTCTGAATACTCTATGTAGTGTCAGAAGGAATTGCCAACCGAAAATCCTACCTGCATCACACAACTCATTCTACATTATTGTATGTGGATTATTCAATGAATGGGAACTAATGCCACTTCTAGCTTCAAGAAACCCTCTTAATGAGAAGCCAAGTAGGGCCCGATTCACTTGACAGGGGGGAATTTAAATTACATCAGATTTGGTCAGTCTAAGCCACAACCTTCGACTTCGTCCCATGGGCCTCCTACACTCAGGATTATTTCTATATTAGACAACCTGAAGGACCTATTCACCGGAATTTTGCGGTCCCACCTTAGTGCAAAAGACAGGACCAAAGTTTTCATGGTCTAGCCAGTTATATGAGACAGTTCTGCCAATTGAAATGCTATGATCCAGCACAAGATGTACCGTCAAAGTACAAGACATAGTCTAGGTTTCTTTACCGTATAGCAAAACTAGCCATACTGGGGACCTGAGGACATGTAACTTGGTCCTTCTATCAGAATCTGCAAACGTATTTTTTTCAGTTCATGATATCTGAGGTATAAACTGCAATTCCCAGATGTGTAAAGCTCTCGACAAGTTCGAAGTCCTCGGTAAAGGATTTTGGTCATGGTCCAGACCTCTTTACCCAGAGATTATGATACTACCTACTATAGCCTCACACTGAGCTTGGATGACAGCTTTTTCTCACCCCTGGCTTGAAAGGAATATATATATATATATATATATATATATATATATATATATATATATATATGTATATATACCCCCACACCACAGCACTATCATAACCCTATGTACAGGTCTTGTTCCGGATTCCTCAAAATCCAAGGATATTCAAAAGTAATTCTCAACTAAGTTAAATGCCTTCTTGGGGTCCATGTAGCCCGCAAGCAGCTTACAAAAACACAGTGTTCTACATTCGCTCCGGGCTTGGGAATATAGTATACAGCTGAAATGTTTTAAGTATCACCAGATTGCATCAGTCGTTGGTGCATCAGCAGTTCGGATACTTTCCATAAGAATGAAAGAGCACCTTCCCTAGTATGCTACCTTTACCCATTCCAGAAAGAGATATACATATTTACAAGTATATGAGAATAATATCAATCCTTGAGGCATGGGTTTACCACCAGACAAATATTCAATGCCTTGCTGTTACTTAGCTTGCATATTGCCTCACTGAAATCTGGTAGAGCAGGAGACTTCTCACGACCTGCAAATCATGCTAACCATCGGTGGCTGACCCTGATATTCCATGAAAACCTGACCCAGTGTGATTGCACTATATGAAGATAAGACAGTTAGACCATCTGTGAATTACAGTCACTTTTGGAATGGGCTCATTAGGTACCTCAGAGGTCATGTACGGTAAATTTTCTTTAAGCCTTTTAAGTAAGATTCCTTAGAAGATGCTCTGTGTAACTTCCTAGCATAGTCCAAACCATACACTGCACCACACAGCTCATTCTATATATGTGTATGTGAATCATTCAGTTTCTGATCTCCAACTAATCAAGACATATAACACACAATCGTGGCCCCTAGTGTCTCTAGTATGATTTATTTTTAAAAGTCATTTTACCAACACTATTGGTAAAGGTACTGGAACCAGGAGCCAGCTACCCAAAGTTTCTAGAGCCTTGCCAAATCCCAGAGACATGGCTGTTCTTATACGGTTTTGCAAAAAGTCTTGGTGATGAAAACGTTATGAACTGAGAAAAGAGGCTTAGACATATCAACTCCCTTTTTCACGCCAGGCTAGCTATCGGTGGGAAGTCATGGCAAAATGGCTTAGAAGCTTTTAACACTGCCCTGCACTTTCTAGACCATTACATCACATCGTTTTGAGCAAGAAGCACCCTGAGAGAAAAGTGTTTGTGTGTGTGTGTGTGTGCGTGTGTGTAAAACAGAATCAAGTCCCAAGGATGCATACGCTCTGTAACTATACGTAGCTACTTGGAACCGAAACGATCAAGTACCTTATTTGTCGCACCCTCCGCATAATCTCTGTTCATATATTTTTCCTGAAGGGAGACTCATATGATGCAATACAGTCCTCCCAGTCAAGCAAACAGTAAAACTGTGGTCTCGATCCATTATTATTATTATAGGCAGCAGATAGCTCAGATTACTTCCCCACTATTTCCCCATTTTATACACCAAATCAGATATATTTCATAAATTATTTGCCAAAAGCAATTAGAATCATGGTCAAAGAGTTCAAAGAGAATGCGTGACGCCAACCTTCAGTTAACTTTATACGAACAGCAAAAATAAACATTAGTAATGTATTGTCCTACAATGTAAAATATTAAGGTATGTGAGATTAATCTAAAATTGTAAGAATTTTACCAAATATACTAGAGTTCCTTTCTATATTGATCTGTATCAACAAATAATATGCAAAATATCATTCATGGCTTAGGTTACTTCTAAAGAGCCTTTTAGGTTGATTCTTAGAAAGCCAAATTGTGATTCACTATAATAGTGAAAACTAGAAAAAGACACATTTGACGTAGCTTGTGATTCCTCTCCTTTTCCCTTCTGAAAAATAAAATTGCGTTTTCTATAGACGTGTATGTGTGGCGTGCGGGCCGTGCTTTCAGGTTGTGTGTGTGTGTTGTGTGTGTGTGTTGTGTTTGTGTGTGTGTGTGTGTGTGTGTTGTGTGTGCGGTGGTGCGCGCGCGCGCGCTAGCGCGTGCGTGATTTTACATCGTTTCTGCGAGGTTGTGACAATAGATATTCTTGGCGCTTGCCAGTCATCTAACTGTCACCCGACAGTGGCAAGCAGTTTTATCCTTCCGTCTAATAATGTAATTTATTTTGCCTCTCTCCTGCGATAACCCTCCGTCAAGATTATGGAGATTATGGCAAGGGAAGGAACGTACAAGTGAAGAGAGGAAACCGTACAAGAGAAAGGTGAAAGGGGTGAAGTGCTACGAAAGTAAAATACAGTGAGTGATGAAGGGGAAGAAGGCAAAACCAATGGAGGCGGAGAGGGGAAGATGATGACGATGAAGTGAGAAAGAAGTATTTTGTCATTTAAGTTGAATTAGATAGTGAAATGTAACTATATATTCTGATCATACATAGTTTAACCTGGAATCAGCTTGCTCTTCGCTAGTGAAATAAAAACTTTTCATCATTACAAATTTGTTTAAATTGTTTGTACTAGTTACAGCATATTTGGGCCATTTATACCAGTCACTCAACTGCATAGGCCTTCATCTACTCATGTAATTACCAATGTACTTTCTTACAATATAATTTGGTTCTGGTGTAAAGTCGAAGCAGTGGTAAAGTTTCCAATGCTTGGAAAATATATGATTTTATCTTGAAAGTTTTCCTTTAAAAGCATCGTCCTCCAGCATGTTTTTTTTATTATAGGAAATATTTCGCCTTGGTTACAAGCTGCATTGACATTTGTCTCTAGTTTTTCTTGGCTTTGTAACTTTATAACTAATGTTTTAGGTAACGGCAAGGTCCATATTAATGTTACCGTGTTCCCTTACTTTGAAAATGCATCTCAAGTTGAAATTTATACGGAAAAATTACTTTTCTAGTGGTGTTTAGGGGAAAAAATTTTTTTTCCCAAATTTGTGCATGCTGGAAGCGTTTTGCAATGCTCCTTTGTTTTATCTACAATCTTGAGGTTAATCATACGCCCTATGACCTGTCATCCTGTAATGACCCACTGCGTAATATCAGTAACTGAAATCGTTCCTATTTGGAAGATGAGAAGCCTTCTCAAGCTTACTGTAGTTGCTGTGTCTGTGACGCCGTCTACATCGTTATCTTTGTAGTGTACGTAATATGTTCATCTTTTTCTATTCCCACAGAGC
Source organism: Penaeus monodon (assembly GCF_015228065.2). NCBI lineage: Eukaryota > Metazoa > Arthropoda > Malacostraca > Decapoda > Penaeidae > Penaeus > Penaeus monodon. Next base: position 10,204,646 of record NC_051396.1, on the reverse strand, counting down.
GTTGTGGGTTGCCTTGCAGTGAATAAACGCATTATTTATTCCGTCTTTACTCTCAGATGTCATACTTCACAGTGTCAAAGGCATTGCATAGGGGAATTTTGTAATTATCTGATCTTATAATATTACTCCTTTATCAATTCATTCACTGACTTGAATAGAATCAAAGCTAGTTTATATTGTTTTCTACAATGGCATATCACTAGTTGGTCTTACGGAGCTTTACTTTTTTATGCTAGCTTACTGTTTATAGGACCGAAATGAATAGCATTGTTTTTTTATCTGGCAAGTGTATATATTTACTGCCTCTACGTTGCGTGTTTACTACTGAAAATCCCTATAAAGGTTAGTCTATGTAACATTTCTCAGTAAGGTTACAACTGGGTATCTATCATACAACTATTTATATATCCTTAATATCTACTGTCGCTCTTAAATTTTCAATTTATAGTGAGTCCATGTTGTAATGTATAAATTGTAAAACGTCACACTCATTTCTGTGAAACTGTCTGGTAAGAGTAATATATCTGCGCTCGTGAAGATTCTAGAAACATGCAACCTATCTGCTGCATGATGCGTGTCAAGGGATTCCAAATGGTCAGAAAATGGTTGCATGAACCGGAGGTTGTTTTGTTGTTTGTTTTGTGTTGTTTTTTAGGGGGTTTGTGGGTTGGTTGTTTGTGGAGGCAGATATACATCACCAAAATTACAAATTTCACCAGACCGCATCACAAATGACGATGACTATCCTAGAAAACATGCACGAATCTTGTGTACACGTATCAAGAAACTTCATGTACGTACGTGTGTTGTTGTGTGTGTGCGCTCGCCACGTTCCTGTGTGACCATTTATCGTGTGGGTAAGTGGGTGCGTACGTGCATGTCTGTAAAGAAATTGCCTTGATAAGCAGCTAACCTTCAACGGAAACACTGCAGTGTCAAGGACCGACAAAGATACCTACCACACTAGGCACTCAGCACAGAGTTTTCGTCATAAAGACAATCATTAAGGTGCCATTAACGCCGCTGCTACTTATCAATTGTACAGTCTTTATACTCATTAGTGGAAGCCATGACTAAAATAGCTTGACATGTCACACGATTTCACCGTTATAAGGTAAAGTTTCGCCAAGGGTGAGTGAGTGAGAAGAGAGAGAGAGATAGAAAAGATCGAGGAGAAATAATGTATATATGCATATATATAGTACTGATGTATATATAGCACTATATACATATATAACTCTTATGCATAATATACATATTAATCTCTATATACTAGATATAATATATAAGAATATATAATATATATAATTATATAGATATATGTATATATATAATAATATATATATATATATATATAAAACACATGAGCGTTTGAGCGTACATACATATACACACTTTGTCGCACACGTTGTGTGTATGTGGCAAAGCGATTATTCTTGACACACGGGATTTCGGCAAACCAAATCGGAAAAATTGATGTAATTTTTTTTTGTTTTTTTTTTTAATCATCTCATTGTTATATTTCAGATTTACATACTAAGTTCTAAGTAAGTACCATGATGATGTACATCAACATGGTACATCACTGTTAAATGAGGCACTACTTCTATTAAAACCATGTTTTTCAAATCTCCGTGCGAGCTTGAGGCCATCATTGTTATTGCTCTAGCTTTGGGATGATTAGAACACATGAAGAGAGGGATGATTTTCATTCCTTGATCTTTTTATTTTATATCATAACCCAATACTGCTCTTAATATCTATGATTTAACAAGACCTCTTTTCATCAAAGATAAACAAACCCGTTTTTTTTTTGTTTCTTTTTTTTTTGTTGGTCAATTAAAAGTGATGTTTCCTTTTTTCTTTTCCCACGCTCATCAACCTCCCTCCGTCCCTCTCTCCCTCCTTCTCCCTCTTCCTCCCTCTCCCTTCCCTCTCCATCTCCCTCCCACCCCCTTCCCTCTTTCTTCCTTTCCTTCCCACTCTCTCCGTTTTCGCTGTCTCCCTTTGTCTCTTTATCCTTTTCATTCTTTCTTTTCCGTTTTTTGTATTAATTACTAGAAGAATGTGAACATGTAAGCAACAATGACCCATCCCTTCAGATACGTAATAAGTAATGTTTTTTATTGATAACTTCTCCTTAAATAGAAGCACGTTCAGTTTGCATAGATTTTTTCTCCCTGGCTTCTGTACATATATACCTGTAAATAAACCAAATTTCTTTCATCCTGATCTCCTCCTCTCTCTCATTACGCATCCCCATCTCTCTCTGTCCCATTAGCCCCCCCCCTTCTCTCTCTCTCTCCTCCCTCTCTCTCTTTCTCTCTCAGTACACATAATTTTGAATATGTATAAATTCTTTGAAATGAGAAGACAGAGCCAGGATAACGAAGGCAATGTTTTCACAATTAATACGACTGCCGTGCCTATTTCCCTGATTTTTTTTTCTTCTAAAAGTGGATGATCACCCCATACTGCGCGCGCGCGTGTGTAGCTATATGTTACCATGTGTGGTGTTTGTGTGTGTGTGTGTGTGTGTGTGTGTGTTTGTGTTGTGTGTGTGTGTGTGTGTGTGTGTGTGTTGTGTGTTTGCGTGTGTGTGCACATGTAAGTAATAATTAATTATTCTCTTACATGTAACGAATTATATATATATATATATATAGATAATATATATATATATATATATTAATATAGTATATAATTATATAATCAGTACTGTAGAGTATAATACGATATATATATATAATCTATATATATAAATATATATATATATATCTACTATATATATCATCATAATGTATATATAAATATATACACGTGTGTATTATATATATATATTATATGATCTATGTATATGTATTGGTGTGTGTCTGTAGTATGCTAATTATTCATTTCATATGTATATTCATGTAGATCTATAATTTATATTTTTTTAAATACTTATGGACGGACAATTTAGATATAAGTCAAACCATATTATGACACAGAAATGATAGATATAGGTAGACAGAGTAAATAAGGTAGTTTATCATAATTATATATATACATACATTTTGTATTCAAGAGATACATAGATACATATATATCTATATATGTAATCTCTTTACATACACATATACCAATTCCATACAAACCCAACACACACATATATATACATACTCAATACTCTATAGCTTCGGTGGTAAATTTATATATATTATATATCTTATATATATATCTATATATATCTATATAACTTTTATAATAGATATATACATGTGTATATTACACACGCATACACATATACACACACATGTATTTGTGTGTGTGTGTGTGTGTGTAAAAATGGTTCCGTGGCATATATATATGTTATATATGATATATAAAAAACATATATATATATATATATATACACATCTAAAGACATTTCCTAAGATACCAATGCAGTCTAACACCTTGTACTAAAAGAATACAGCTTCAATGCATTATCGATTGTACTGAAATTCATGGCATCATACCGACGACCACACAACATAACTGTAGATCACATGCCTTGTGGTTTATACTACCCACTCTAATTACATATGGCGCGCAGAGACCTGTTTCTGTCCAGACTTAATTCTTATCGCGCACACATGTTTGCACGCCTTTTATACGGTACTATTCGCAATTTCTCTTCTGTCCTAGCACAACCTAAACCAGTTTGCTGGTTATCAGTGCTGCTGATGCCAAGCTGTCTGCTGTAACCTGGCCCTCCTAAAGACTCCGGTTTGTCGGCCTTCCTTGTTGACTCTCTTTAACAGGTTCGCTCACCTGTATGCTTTCTAGTTCGGTAAGTACAAGGTAGTGACCAAGTTTATCATGCGTCCTGGATCTACGTGCCCAAGCTCATGTGCTAACCACTTCAGAGGATATTGACACCCATCTTACAAGTAAGTACCGCCAGCTACTCCAGAGTGTTATATTTTTTTTTTTTTTCATAGGAGAGGTTGATGTTCCCTAAAAGCCTGTTGACTTATTCGGTTTACTCTGTTTTAGCACTCGAAATGCTATTAAATAAGGTCATTTGAACTTAGGAGTGGAAGGAAAGGGTAACTTCATCAATTTACAAACTATGGGCAGTAGTCATTTAAGCCTGCCAAACTGACTGCTTCTTTGGTAAACAGTTTACTCTGAATGATTCGCTCATTATACATCAAACTTTCAAGGTATACTATATTATTCTGTTGAACATTTTATGAACTAAATAAATGGATTTATTTTTAGATGAAAGTATTGCTTTGATGTAGCAATTCAGCTGATGGTATATAAATATTTCTAGGGTAGTGAATAATGTTAAAGGATTTTAAAAGTGTCGTTGCTTATAGAATTTGAATCTTTTAGAAGGCACAAACATAAATACATTAGATTTTCGGTAACTGGAAATGTATGATTAAATTTGTCGATATCTATATCTCTATCTATTTGCATCTATATCAGTATATGACCGAAGACACTGTTACATGAGTAGACACTGTTATAAAGATAAAAGGAAACATCCACAATATGAAACGTAAATAACCTATCGATTTTGAATTCATCAAGAGTTTCTTATCGGGATGCAGTTTTAAGGATCGGTTTTTCAATTACTACGCATTGTCAGCTGAGAACTCTTAACGTTATCGAATGTTACGTTCTTTTTCAGATAATACTGTGGTTGGTTTCTTTTTATATTAGTATATCAATACATCCAAAAAGGGATATATTATAAAGATAGATAAATAGATAGATATATATATATATGTGTGTGTATGAATTACATGTATTTCTATACATGTGTCTGAATGTCTTTTGGGGTGTCTGCACGCGTGGGTGTCTGCGTATGTTGCATGTGTATTTTGAGTGTTGTGTGTGTGTGGGCAAATGCGTGTAGATATCAGTCACCTATTTGGTAGTAGATGCACATGGAATTCCCTTCTGTCGCTTTCCTCGTCCACATTTCCAGTAAACATTTTTTTTTTTTTTTTTTTTTTTTTTTTTTATCCAATATCCCTTTAAGAGTTGAAGCCCATTTTCGAGAAAACCGTCGGTGGTATGTCGCATCATTTGCCGGGCCAGGACATCGTCTTCCCTCCCCGTCCCGCAGCGCTCCTGCCATCAGTCTGCGTCCAGTAATCCCACTCCATCATATCTGTTCCAGCACCCTCCGTTAAGTTTTCTGGTTTCAAGTGACCTCCTTGACGTCTGGTTTGACGCCACAGCTGCCACCCATCATCACATCTGTCGTTTACTGCTTCCACCAAAAGGTATTCCTAGAACCATAAAGCAAACCAGAACATGAGTATCATTGAACATGTATATAAATGTAGAAATGGATAATGAGAATGAGTAGTTTACAAACGCTAGATTTGTAATTTACCTGTTTCTGATCAAATTTTTGCATCTGAATAATACATATATGTATTATATATGATGATTCACTTGAAAATGCACACATTTGCAAATATAGATAAATATAGATGTATTGATATACTACATGTATGGGTGAGCATATAATAGCTGCACACACACACACACACACACACACACACACACACACACACACACACACACACACACACACACACACACACACACATATGTTATGCATGTTTATGAATATGCATACATTTATAGATAAATATAGGTAAATGTAAATAAACTGACACATTATATGGATATAAATGTGTGGCTGAGCATATAATATGTAAAGAGTCGCACAAGGTAAATGAGTTCACAGCTGATGGAATGGTAAATGTTACGATGTATAATTCAACAATATGTAAGTAACCAAAAGGACTGATAGAATTGAGCAGACTGAAATTAATAGTTCGCAGAATTATATAGTTCATACGTTCGCAAAATTATTTTGCATTACCCCTTATAACTCTTTCTTTCAAAAGAAATTGTTGAGAATGAAAATAATGCATATAGCGACAATCAGATTTTGAAATATGATTTACTTGTATATACTCGACATATAGATAAGAGCAAGAGATAAGATGAACTCATTTTTCAAACATGTGATTACAATGTTTACACGCATGATTGCATATTATTCAGATGAAATTTTGATTAGAACAGGTAAATTACAAATCTAGCGTTGTAAAATTACTCATTCTCATTTATACCATTTCTACATTTATATACATGTTCAATGATACTCATGTTCTCTGGTTTGATTTATTGTTCTTAGAATACCCTTTTGGTGGAAGCAGTAAACGGATGTGATGATTGGGGTGGCAGCTGTGGCGTTAAACAGACGTCAAGGAGGTCACTTGAAACCAGAAACTTAACGGAGGGTGCTGGAACAGATATGATGGAGTTGGGATTACTGGACGGTGACTGATGGCAGGAGCGCTGCGGGACGGGGAGGGGGAGACGTGTCCTGGTACCGGCAAATGAGACATACCACAGACGGTTTTCTCGATAATGGGCTTCAACTCTTCAAGCGATATTGGATTAAAAAAAAAATGTTTACTTGAATTGGACGAGAAAGCGACAGAAGGGAATTCATGTGCATCTACTTACCAAATAGGTGACTGATATCTACACGCATTTTGCACACACACACACACACTCAAATACACATGCAACATACGCAGACACCCACGCGTGCAGACACAAAAGACATTCAGACACATGTATACAAATACATGTATTCATACACACATATATATATCTATTTATCTATCTTTATATATATACCTTTTTTGATGTATTGATATACTAATATAAAAAGAAACAACCACAGTATTATCTGAAAAAGAACGTAACATTTCGAACGTTAAGAGTTCCTCATCTGACAATGGTAGTAATTGAAAAACCGATCCTTAACTTCATCCGATAAGAAACTCTTGATGAATTCAAAACGATAGGTTATTTTTACAGTTCATATTGTGGATGTTTCCTTTTATCTTTTTTTTGTAAGTGTCTACGCATGTAACAGTGTCTTCGGTCATATACTGATATAGATGCAAATAGATAGAGATATAGATATCGACAAATTTAATCATACATTTCCAGTTACCGAAAATCTAATGTATTGCTACGCCAGTGGACCCACTGGCGTAGCAATACATTAGATTTTCGGTAACTGGAAATGTATGATTAAATTTGTCGATATCTATATCTCTATCTGTCTATTTGCATCTATATAAGTATATGACCGAAGACACTGTTACATGCGTAGACACTTACAAAAAAAAGATAAAAGGAAACATCCACAATATGAACTGTAAAAATAACCTATCGTTTTGAATTCATCAAGAGTTTCTTATCGGATGAAGTTAAGGATCGGTTTTTCAATTACTACCATTGTCAGATGAGGAACTCTTAACGTTCGAAATGTTACGTTCTTTTTCAGATAATACTGTGGTTGTTTCTTTTTATATTAGTATATCAATACATCAAAAAAGGTATATATATAAAGATAGATAAATAGATATATATATGTGTGTATGAATACATGTATTTGTATACATGTGTCTGAGTGTCTTTTGTGTCTGCACGCGTGGGTGTCTGCGTATGTTGCATGTGTATTTGAGTGTGTGTGTGTGTGTGTGTAAAATGCGTGTAGATATCAGTCACCTATTTAGTCAGTAGATGCACATGAATTCCCTTCTGTCGCTTTCTCGTCCAATTCAAGTAAACATTTTTTTTTTAATCCAATATCGCTTGAAGAGTTGAAGCCCATTATCGAGAAAACCGTCTGTGGTATGTCTCATTTGCCGGTACCAGGACACGTCTCCCCCTCCCCGTCCCGCAGCGCTCCTGCCATCAGTCACCGTCCAGTAATCCCAACTCCATCATATCTGTTCCAGCACCCTCCGTTAAGTTTCTGGTTTCAAGTGACCTCCTTGACGTCTGTTTAACGCCACAGCTGCCACCCCAATCATCACATCCGTTTACTGCTTCCACCAAAAGGGTATTCTAAGAACAATAAATCAAACCAGAGAACATGAGTATCATTGAACATGTATATAAATGTAGAAATGGTATAAATGAGAATGAGTAATTTTACAACGCTAGATTTGTAATTTACCTGTTCTAATCAAAATTTCATCTGAATAATATGCAATCATGCGTGTAAACATTGTAATCACATGTTTGAAAAATGAGTTCATCTTATCTCTTGCTCTTATCTATATGTCGAGTATATACAAGTAAATCATATTTCAAAATCTGATTGTCGCTATATGCATTATTTTCATTCTCAACAATTTCTTTTGAAAGAAAGAGTTATAAGGGGTAATGCAAAATAATTTTGCGAACGTATGAACTATATAATTCTGCGAACTATTAATTTCAGTCTGCTCAATTCTATCAGTCCTTTTTGGTTACTTACATATTGTTGAATTATACATCGTAACATTTACCATTCCATCAGCTGTGAACTCATTTACCTTGTGCGACTCTTTACATATTATATGCTCAGCCACACATTTATATCCATATAATGTGTCAGTTTATTTACATTTACCTATATTTATCTATAAATGTATGCATATTCATAAACATGCATAACATATGTGTGTGTGTGTGTGTGTGTGTGTGTGTGTGTGTGTGTGTGTGTGTGTGTGTGTGTGTGTGTGTGTGTGTGTGCAGCTATTATATGCTCACCCATACATGTAGTATATCAATACATCTATATTTATCTATATTTGCAAATGTGTGCATTTTCAAGTGCATACATACATCATATATATAATACATATATGTATATATACACATCTATGTAATGTATCAATACATGTATATCTATCTATACTTATCTGCAACTGTGTACATGTTCATATATGTGTATGTGTATGTCTGTGTGTGTGTGTATGTATATATATATATATATATATATATATATATATATATATATATATATATATATGTATGTATGTATGTATATATATGTATATATAAATATATATTTGTCGCTCTCCCTGCATGCGTACATATATGTGTGTGTGTATGTGTGTGTGTGGGATGTGCGTGTGCGTGTGCGAATATATATACACATATATGTACAGTATATATGTGA
>NC_051396.1:10174927-10192427 GCF_015228065.2 Penaeus monodon | reverse complement strand
CCACTTACCCACACGCATAAATGGTCACACAGACGTGCGAGCGCACACACACACACACACACGTACGTACATGCAGTTTCTTGATACGTGTACACAGGTTCAGTGCATGTTTTCCTAGGGACTAGTCATTCGTCATTTTGGTGATGCGGTCTGTTGAATTTGTCATTTTGGTGATGTATATCTGCACTTCCGGTTCATGCAACCATTTTCTGACCATTTTGCTCCCTTTGACACGCATCATGCAGCAGATAGGTTTGCATGTTTCTAGAATCTTCACAGAGCGGCAGATATATTACTCTTACCAGACAGTTTCACAGAAATAGTGTGACGTTTTACAATTTATACATACAACATTGGCTCACTATAAATTGAAAATTTAGATGCGACAGTAGATATTAAGGATATATAAATATTTGTATGATAGATACCCAGTTGTAACCTTACTGAGAAATGGATTACATAGACTAACTTTATAGCATTTTTCAGTAGTAAACACGCAAAGTAGAGGCAGTTAAATATATACCACTGCAGATAAAAAACACTACTATTCATTCGTTCCTATCAACAGTAAGCTAGCATAAAAAATTGTAAAGCTCCGTAAGACCAACTAGTTGATATGCCATTGTAGAAATAAAATATAAACTAGCTTTGATTATATTTCAAGTCAGTGAATGAATTGATAAAGGAGAATATTATAAGATTCAGATAATTACCAAAATACCACTATGGCAATGCCTTTTGACACTGTGAGTATGACATCTGAGAGTAAAGACGGAATAAATAATGCGTTTATTCACTGCAAGGCTAAACCACAACGCTCTGTGGGAATAGAAAAAGATGAACATATTACGTTACACTTACAAAGATAAACGATGTAGACGGCGTCACATACACAGCAACTACAGTAAGCCTTGAGAAGGCTTCTCATCTTCCAATATGTAACGACTATCATTACTGATATTTACGCAGTGGTCATTAAAGTATGACAGGTCATAGGTCGTATGATTAACCTCAGATTGTAGATAACAAAGGAGCATTGCAAACGCTTCCAGCAGCCATGAATTCGTAATCACCACTAAAACGTAATTTTCCGTTATAATTCAACCTTGAGATGCCATTTTCAAGTAAGAGAACACGGTAACATTTACATTATGGACCTTGCCGCAACCTAACTTAGTTATAACTTACAAGCAGTAACTAGAGAAAATGTCAATGCCTGCTTGTAACAAAGTGTCCGATATTTCCTATATAAAACATGCTGGAGACGATGCTTTTTAAAGGAAACTTTCAAGATAAAATCATATATTTTCCAAGCCTTGGAACTTACACTGCTTTGTACTTTACACAGAACCAAATTATATTGTAAGAAGTACATGGTAATTACATGAGCTATATGAAGGCCTATGCAGTTGATTGACATTGTATAAATTGGCCCTAAATATTGCTGTAACTAGTAACAATTTAAACAAATTTTGTAACGATGAAAAGTTTTTATTTTCACTAGGCTGAAGGAGCAAGCTGATTTCCAAGGTTACACTATGTATGACAGAATATATTAGTTACATTTCCACTATCTAATTCAACTTAAATGACAAAATTACTTCTTTTCTCACTTCCATCGTCATCATCTTTCCCTCTCCGCCTCCATTGGTTTTGCCTTCTTCCCCTTCATCACTCACTGTATTTTACTTTCGTAGCACTTCACCCCTTTCACCTTTCTCTTGTACGGTTTCCTCTCTTCACTTTTACTTTCCCTTCCCTGCCAAAATCTCCATAATCTTTGGAAGGAGTGTTATCGCGGGGAGAAGGCAAAAATAATTACATTTTAGAGGGAAGGATAAAATTGCTTGCCACTGTCGGGTGACATTTTATATGACGGCAAGCGCCAAAAATATCTATTGTCAAAACCTCGGAAAAACGTGTAAAATCACGCACGCGCTAGCGCGCGCGCGCGCACACACACACACACACACACACACACACACACACACACACACACACACACACACACACACACACACACACCTGAACGCACGCACGCACACAAAACCGTATAGAAACGCAATTTTTCTTTTTTCAGAAGGAAAAGGAGAGGAATCACAAGCTACGTCAAATGTGTCTTTTTCTAGTTTTCAATATTATAGTGAATCACAATTTGGCTTTCTAAGAATCAACCTAAAAGGCTATTTAGAAGTAACCTAAGCCATGAATGATATTTTGCATATTATTTGTTGATACAGATCAATATAGAAAGGAACTCTAGTATATTTGGTAAAATTCTTACAATTTTAGATTAATCTCACATACCTTAATATTTTACATTATAGGACAATACATTACTAATGTTTATTTTTGTTGTTCGTATAAAGTTAACTGAAGGTTGGCGTCACGCATTCTCTTTGAACTTTCTGACCATGATTCTAATTGCTTTTGGCAAATAATTTATGAAATATATCTGATTTGGTGTATAAAATGGGGAAATAGTGGGGAAGTAATCTGAGCTATCTGCTGCCTATAATAATAATAATAATGGATCGAGACCACAGTTTTACTGTTTGCTTGACTGGGAGGACTGTATTGCATCATATGAGTCTCCCTTCAGGAAAAATATATGAACAGAGATTATGCAGAGGGTGCGACAATAAGGTACTTGATCGTTTCGGTTCCAAGTAGCTACGCATAGTTACAGAGCGTATGCATCCTTGGGACTTGATTCTGTTTTACACACACACACACACACACACAAACACTTTTCTATCAGGGTGCTATCAGGGCAGTGTTAAAAGCTTCTAAGCCATTTTGCCATGACTTCCCACCGATAGCTAGCCTGGCGTGAAAAAGGGAGCTGATATGTATAAGCCTCTTTTCTCAGTTCATAACGTTTTCATCACCAAGACTTTTGCAAACCTTATTAAGAACAGCATGTCTCTGGGATTTGGCAAGGCTCTAGAAACTTTGGGTAGCTGGCTCCTGGTTCCAGTACCTTTACCAATAGTGTTGGTAAAATGACTTTTACAAATAAATCATACTAGAGACACTAGGGCCAGGGTTGTGTGTTATGTCTTGTTAGTTGGAGATCAAAAACTGAAGGGTTTCACATACACATAAAAGATGAGCTGTGTGGTGCAGTGTATGGTTTGGACTATGCCAGACACAGAGCATCTTCTCAGGAATCTTACTTAAAAGGCTTAAAGAAAATTTACCGTACATGACCTCTGAGGTACCTAATGAGCCCATTCCAAAAGTGACTGTAATTCACAGATGGTCTAACTGTCTTATCTTCATAAGTGAAATCACACTGTGTCAGGTTTTCATGGAAATCAGGGTCAGCCACCGATGGTTAGCATGATTTGCAGGTCGTGAGAAGTCTCCTGCTCTACCAGATTTCAATGAGGCAATATGCAAGCTAAGTAACAGCAAGGCATTGAATATTTGTCTGGTGGTAAACCCATGCCTCAAGGATTGATATTATTCTCATATACTTGTAAATATGTATATCTCTTTCTGGAATGGGTAAAGGTAGCATACTAGGGAAGGTGCTCTTTCATTCTTATGGAAAGTATCCGAACTGCTGATGCACCAACGACTGATGCAATCTGGTGATACTTAAAACATTTCAGCTGTATACTATATTCCCAAGCCCGGAGCGAATGTAGAACACTGTGTTTTTGTAAGCTGCTTGCGGGCTACATGGACCCCAAGAAGGCATTTAACTTAGTTGAGAATTACTTTTGAATATCCTTGGATTTTGAGGAATCCGGAACAAGACCTGTACATAGGTTATGAAAGTGCTGTGGTGTGGGGGATATATATACATATATATATATATATATATATATATATATATATATATATATATATATTTTTTTTTTTTTTTTTTTTTTTTTTTTTTTTTTTTTCCCTTTGAAGCCAAGGGTGAGAAAAAGCTGTCATCCAAGCTCAGTGTGAGGCTATAGTAGGTAGTATCATAATCTCTGGGTAAAGAGGTCTGGACCATGACCAAAATCCTTTACTTTAGGGGTATTCTAGATGAGTGCTCATTTGACCGAGACTCGACTTGTCCAGAGCTTTACAACATCTGGGAATTGCAGTTTATACCTCAGATATCATTAACTGAAAAAAATACGTTTGCAGATTCTGATAGAAGGACCAAGTTACATGTCCTCAGGTCCCCAGTATGGTTAGTTTTGCTATACGGTAAAGAAACCTAGACTATGTCTTGTACTTTGACGGTACATCTTGTGCTGGATCATAGCATTTCAATTGGCAGAACTGTCTCATATAACTGGCTAGACCATGAAACTTTGGTCCTGTCTTTTGCACAAGGTGGGACCGCAAACTCCGGGTGAATAGGTCCTTCAGGTTGTCTAATATAGAAATAATCCTGGGTGTAGGAGGCCCATGGGACGAAGTCGAAGGTTGTGGCTTAGACTGACCAAATCTGATGTAATTAAGTCGAAGTGAATAGGGCCCCTACTTGGCTTCTCATTAAGAGGGTTTCTTGAAGCTAGAAGTGGCATTAGTTCTCATTCATTGAATAATCCACATACAATAATGTAGAATGAGTTGTGTGATGCAGAGGTAGGATTTTCGGTTGGCAATTCCTTCTGACACTACATAGAGTATTCAGAAGCGCGCCCGTGCGTTCACGCACACATTATTTATGTATATAACACACATGGAGTTCGTAATGTGCTCTTTCTTTTTTGTCATAATATATCGTTGGCTTGGTTTCTCGGCTTTGAAAAACGCAGATGCTGATATGTGTTGTGCAGTCTTCTACAGACCCTGGTATTGAGATCAATTAACAAAGAATGCTTTAATTCTAATATGCAGCAAAAGAAAAAGTGCATTACATCTTCTTTTCTTTACCTTCACATAATGAAGAGGAAGGTTTGGAAGTAATGTTGATCTATCACAAGATAATTACCAAAAGAAAGGTTACCGGAATGCTAAGACATGAGCTATATCTTATTTCACTTACAAACATATTCGGACTTGTAAGTTCAGTTATTTTTTCACCGTTTTTTGGATGTGTGTGTGTATAATATATATATATTAATATATATTTTAAAATTTATATATTTTATATATATTTATATATATTTATATTTATATATATATATATATTTTATATTATTATATTTTTTTTTTTTTTTTTTTTTTTTTTATCGGGACATATGTAAAGAGTACGCGCGCGCACACACGCATATTTATGTATTTATATACTGTATGTGTGTCATACATGAATATGTACATACACACAGCACAGACACATTTGCTCATATAGAGAGATGTTTAATGCATGTGCGCACAAACATTTAAAGACACACAAACACACGCATACATACATACACACACACGCACACATATCTATGTAGATATACATACATCCATACATATATGCGTGTTGTCGTGCACTCTCTCTCTCTCTCTCTCTCTCTATCTATCTATCTATCTATCTCTCTTACCACACACACCACCGTGTGTTAATATAATATATATATATTATATATAATATATATTAAAATATTATATATAATATATATATACATATATTATATATAATTGCACACATACATATATAGGTAAATATATATATATATATATATATATTAATATATATATATACTATATATATATATATATATATTATATATATATATATATATATATATACACATACATATACACACACACACACATATGTGTGTGTGTGTGTGTGTGAATAGGTGTTTCTCTAACGGTGGTAAAAGGCCGAGGAACTCTACGGTGTATCACTTTCTCGTTTCGATCCCAGAAGTGTATTTTATATTAATGTCCTGGAAATACGCCCTTGCAGTTTTTTTTATATAGCATCATGAAGTCGTGAACAATATATATGAATGTTACACTGACGGTTAGCAGAAATATTCACAGCCACAGAATTTCAACAAAATCAAAGCTCAGGGATTTTTTTTTGTGACACGTTATGGTCTTCAGGCTTCGTATACTCTCGATAAATGGCATGAATATAAACAGAAGAGCGTGGCCATGTTATATATTTTGTGTGGTAACTATTGTATATTGGAATCCTTAAGAATGATCAGGTCAGCATGCGATAAGCAAATTGTGAATATAGATCATGGAGGCCCTCTTGCTAGGATTTTATACGCTCTTAGAACCTCCTGCAAGGGGCCTTGAATGAACAGACAGTCCTGAGAGCTGCTGCATGAAACTTTATGACCTGTTTTGGCAAGAAACATTAAAACAAGAGCAAAATACTAAATATAATTATGTAAAAATAAAAAATGGTTAATGGTTCTGCCTCAGTGATATACAACTATTAAAAGGTATGAACATCTAAAATTTGTGATGCAGTATTATAATGCAATGCAATGACACTGATTATCAGATATGTATAAGCTTTCATTGGCCTACGCAGTTAAATAGAAGGGTAACAAAACGGTTGAAGTAAACAGAAAGTGTGGAATTTGTATTCCCAATTGTGCAAGCATTTCAGATGGTAGCAGAATATCCTGCATATCTCGCTTCATACTATTTCTGTTATGTTCGACTGTGGTGATCATTGAACACAACCTGAAAAAAATGAGACGATGCGACGTTTTGTATTGACAGATCAAGAAATCAAGCAACGTGGAAAAACTAAGTGCACATATGAAACGTGAATTGCAAGCAACTCTTTCAGGCCATTATAAAGGATATGTGTGGCTATGTTGTTTCATTTGATATATCATATTCTGTACTAAATTTGTTATGAATATGTATATAGAGTTACGAGAAGGCTATGTATCAAAATGATCTAACAAAGCTTGTCTTTGTCCGCATGGTTTTCCGTGGTGACAATTAGATGACTAAACTGAACAAAAGGGACTAGCTAAGGCATCCACACTAACGAAATCCATTAATATATTTCTTGGAGTTGGAAAGGCAAAAGACACTCGGACACGAGAGAAGGGGAAAAGCACACGCTCACACACATACACATACTGCGCACACAATGCATACATATACCATATATGTTAACGTGTATATGTGTGTGTGTGTGTGTCCGCGCGCATCCATGCGTGCGTGCGTGCTACATGTATATATCCATGGATACTCCTGTATATAAGCATACACGCAGATCAACCTAGAAGCATATTCCTGTCCAAAGTGTGTATATTAAAAAAAAAAAAAAAAAGCGTTAGAGCTTATGTAAAGGACATTGGGGTGGGGCGAGATGGTGTCGTAACAACCGTACGTGAATCCTTGTTTTTATGCCTCAACGTTTTCTACATCTAGCAAATGTGGGGATCTTTGCAACAGTAAGTTCAATAAACCCATTAAACAATAAAAATCTCAATAGTGTAATTCCGTGAAGTCGTTAGCATTAATTGTATGTAGTAAGGATCACCCGACAGGATCCAGAGAACGTGTGAGAACTCGCAAAGTACTCTGGATGAGCGAATGGAGTTGAATACTGAAAAGGCTTTAACGTGTATGGTAATGACATATAGGCGCATTACCGCTTTAAAGTCCATGACATCGTAATGAAAAAAAGACGATTTTAGGAGACTCAGTATGACTTATGAAAATGTTGCATCTACATGGTGATAAAAAACAAGTGGATCACAGTGGAAGAGAGGGATTATTTTGACATCCAGTTAGTTTTATCGACGTACATTTCCAAGGGTTGGAATGTATGGGATTTTCATGTATTTTCAGGGGGATATTTTTAGTAAAAGATAGAGTAGCTGCAGCCACCGGGGAGGAACTTAGTGTCAAAAACCTCTGCCAAGAAAATGATGACGAATATTTATATTTTAAATTACATTTGGCAATGAACAAAGCTTTTACCACGACCATATGGAAGTATAAAAGACTTAAATGACTGCGTGAAATGCACAAAATGCGATACACTGTACTTATGACTTTAGGATTTAATAAATGTGAAAAGAAGACAAGAGTTTTCACTATAACAACCGATTGACAAATGCCTGTTTGTCTCGTACATACATCTGCCTCGGAGACGTGAAAGGCCTCTCTGGAAGGAATAACGCCTTGCGCCGCTAAGATGGGCACGCAATTTCGCTTTATTTGTTTTCTCTCTCTTAAATCTTTACCTAACAAGCAATTTCTGCCCCGAACGGCTTGCATAGTAGCGTTTCAAATAACACCACTATAATTCACAAATGATACCTAATGCAAAAATAGAGAAACGTAGTATATGCACTAGTCAAAATCACTGTAACACAATTAATAATGGAAGAAAAACCCATAATACAAAAACTAGATTTATTGAAAATGAGACTACAGTTTCGAAATCCACCTGGATTCCATCTTCAGACCTGAAGATGGAATCCAGGTGGATTTCGAAACTGTAGTCTCATTTTCAATAAATCTAGTTTTTGTATTGTGGGTTTTTCTTCCATTGTATCAGCACGGAAGAGTGTTTTGCTATTCACATTTAATAATAAAGATCAGCTCTTGTCTGGAAGTTCTCACGTAAGCGGACGAGGAAATGGACAACAGCTACCACAAACACATGTAGAAAAAATGGTGCATATAAGTTTCTTAAGACTATTTATAGTCTGTGTTAACCTACCCTGTCGAGGACTGAGAAAAAAGAGATAGGAATGCCAGGGACCCTTGCCCGCGACACTGTATCTGCACCAACATTCTCCTTGACCCACTGTGCTTCTCCCTCCTTACGTTCCTCTCTATGCGTAGAGAAACACACACACGCACACAAACACACACACACACACACACGTGTGTGTATACATGCACATATGCACACTCTGTATAAATATATATGTTTATATATATACGCACACACATGCACACGTACACATATGCACACGCACACACATGTACACGCACTCACATGCACACGCGCGCACACACGCACACACATATATGTATATTTTGTATATATATACTCATATATATATATATATGTATATATATATATATATATATATATATACTCACACAATATATATATGTATTTCATATATACATATATTATGTACATACATATGTATGTACATATATGTATATTATGATATATATTGTATTGAAACCAATACGCAGACATATATATTATATAATATATTATATATAATATATATATATAATATATATTATATATATATATATATTATATATAGGTTTGTGTTGTGTGTTTATTTGTGTTTGTTTATATATCTGTATATTTATTGTGTAAATATTTGTATACATATATTATATTTATATAAATCTTATAATAAAATATTATATTAATGTAAATATTTGTTATAATATTACATATATTTTTTTTTATTTTATTTAGATATATATATATTTAAATTAATTTTTAATATTATACTTTTAAAATATATATGTTTTATATATATATTTAACATATATATATTTAAATATATATTTTATATATTTTATATATAATATATTATATTATTGTTTAAATATATAAATATATATATATATATATTTATATATAAATAAATATTATATATATCTATAAAATATATATTTATATATATTTAATATATATATTTAAATATATATTATATATTATATATATATAAAATTTAATAAAATTATATTTAAAAAATCTATATATATCTAAATATATATATAAAAAATAATATTGTAAATATATATCCATATATTTACATATAATATATTTTTTTATATAGTTTTTATATAAATATAATATTGTATACACATATATTTACCACACATATACAACAGATATTAAACAAACCCCAAGTAAACAAAACCACACCCAAATATAATTTTAAATATATGTACATACATATGTATGTACATAATATATGTATATATGAAATACATATATATTGTGTGAGTATATATATATATATATATTATATATATATATATATACATATATATATATATATGAGTATATATATACAAAATATACATATATGTGTGTGCGTGTGTGCGCGCGCGTGTGTGTGTGAGTGCGTGTGCATGTGAGTGCGTGTACATGTGTGTGCGTGTGCATATGTGTACGTGTGCATGTGTGTGCGTATATATATAAACATATATATTTATACAGAGTGTGCATATGTGCATGTATACACACACGTGTGTGTGTGTGTGTGTGTTTGTGTGCGTGTGTGTGTTTCTCTACGCATAGAGAGGAACGTAAGGAGGGAGAAGCACAGTGGGTCAAGGAGAATGTTGGTGCAGATACAGTGTCGCGGGCAAGGGTCCCTGGCATTCCTATCTCTTTTTTCTCAGTCCTCGCAGGGTAGTTAACACAGGCTAAAATAGTTTTAAAACTTTATGCACCATTTTTTCTACATGTTTTTGTGGTAGCTGTTTGTCCATTTCCTCGTCCGCTTACGTGAGAACTTCCAGACAAGAGCTGATCTTTATTATTAATGTAAATAGCAAACACTCTTCCGTGCTGAACAATGGAAGAAAAACACCACAATACAAAAACTAATTTATTGAAATGAGACTACAGTTTCGAAATCCACCTGGATTCCATCTTCAGGTCTGAAGATGGAATCCAGGTGGATTTCGAAACTGTAGTCTCATTTTCAATAAATCTAGTTTTTGTATTATGGGTTTTTCTTCCATTATTAATTGTGTTACAGTGATTTTGACTAGTGCATATACTACGTTTCTCTATTTTTGCATTAGGTATCATTTGTGAATTATAGTGGTGTTATTTGAAACGCTACTATGCAAGCCGTTCGGGGCAGAAATTGCTTGTTAGGTAAAGATTTAAGAGAGAGAAAACAAATAAAGCGAAATTGCGTGCCCATCTTAGCGGCGCAAGGCGTTATTCCTTCCAGAGAGGCCTTTCACGTCTCCGAGGCAGATGTATGTACGAGACAAACAGGCATTTGTCAATCGGTTGTTATAGTGAAAACTCTTGTCTTCTTTTCACATTTATTAAATCCTAAAGTCATAAGTACAGTGTATCGTATTTTGTGCATTTCACGCAGTCATTTAAGTCTATATACTTCTCATGTATGGTCGTGTGTAAATGCTTTTGTATCATTGCCAAATGTAATTAATATATATAATATTCGTCATCATGTCTTGGCAGAGGTTCTTGACACTAAGTTCCTCACGGTGGCTGCAGCTACCCTATCTTTTACTAATATATCCCACTGAAAATACATGAAACTCCTATACATTCCATCCCTTGGAAATGTACCGTCGATAAAGCTAACTGGATGTCAAATATAATCCCTCTCATTTCCACTGTGATCCACTTGTTTATCTTTATGCACCATGTAGATGCAACTAATTTACATAAGTCATACTGAGTCTCCTAAAATCTGTCTTATTTTCATTACGATGTCTATGGACTTAATGCGGTATATGCGCCTATATGTCATTACCATACACGTTAAAGCCTTTTCAGTATTCAACTCCATTCGCTCATCCAGAGTACTTTGCGAGTTCTCACACGTTCTCTGGATCCTGTCGGGTGATCCTTACTACATACAATTAATGCTAACGACTTCACGGAATTACACTATTGAGATTTTTATTGTTTAATGGGTTTATTGAACTTACTGTTGCAAAGATCCCCACATTTGCTAGATGTAGAAAACGTTGAGGCATAAAAACAAGGATTCACGTACGGTTGTTACGACACCATCTCGCCCCACCCCAATGTCCTTTACAAAAGCTCTAACGCTTTTTTCTTTTTTTTTTAATATACACACTTTGGACAGGAATATGCTTCTAGGTTGATCTGCGTGTATGCTTATATACAGGAGTATGCATGGATATATACACGTAGCACGCACGCACGCATGGATGCGCGCGGACACACACACACACACATACACGTTAACATATATGGTATATGTATGCATTGTGTGCGCAGTATGTGTATGTGTGTGAGCGTGTGCTTTCCCTCTTCCTCTCGTGTCCGAGTGTCTGTGCCTTTCCAACTCCAAGAAATATATTTAATGGATTTTCGTTAGTGTGGATGCCCTTAGCTAGTCCCTTTTGTTCAGTTTAGTCATCTAATTGTCACCACGGAAAACCATGCGGACAAAGACAAGCTTTGTTAGATCATTTTGATACATAGCCTTCTCGTAACTCTATATACATATTCATAACAAATTTAGTACAGAATATGATATATCAAATGAAACAACATAGCCACACATATCCTTTATAATGGCCTGAAAGAGTTGCTTGCAATTCACGTTTCATATGTGCACTTAGTTTTTCCACGTTGCTTGATTTCTTGATCTGTCAATACAAAACGTCGCATCGTCTCATTTTTTTTTTTCAGGTTGTGTTCAATGATCACCACAGTCGAACATAACAGAAATAGTATGAAGCGAGATATGCAGGATATTCTGCTACCATCTGAAATGTTTGCACGATTGGGAATACAAATTCCACACTTTCTGTTTACTTCAACCGTTTTGTCACCCTTCTATTTAACTGCGTAGGCCAATGAAAGCTTATACATATCTGATAATCAGTGTCATTGCATTGCATTATAATACTGCATCACAAATTTTAGATGTTCATACCTTTTAATAGTTGTATATCGCTGAGGCAGAACCATTAACCATTTTTTATTTTTACATAATTATATTTAGTATTTTGCTCTTGTTTTAATGTTTCTTGCCAAAACAGGTCATAAAGTTTCATGCAGCAGCTCTCAGGACTGTCTGTTCATTCAAGGCCCCTTGCAGGAGGTTCTAAGAGCGTATAAAATCCTAGCAAGAGGGCCTCCATGATCTATATTCACAATTTGCTTATCGCATGCTGACCTGATCATTCTTAAGGATTCCAATATACAATAGTTACCACACAAAATATATAACATGGCCACGCTCTTCTGTTTATATTCATGCCATTTATCGAGAGTATACGAAGCCTGAAGATCATAACGTAGTCACAAAAAAATCCCTGAGCTTTGATTTTGTTGAAATTCTGTGGCTGTGAATATTTCTGCTAACCGTCAGTGTAACATTCATATATATTGTTCACGACTTCATGATGCTATATAAAAAAAACTGCAAGGGCGTATTTCAGGACATTAATATAAAATACACTTCTGGGATCGAAACGAGAAAGTGATACACCGTAGAGTTCCTCGGCCTTTTACCACCGTTAGAGAAACACCTATTCACACACACACACACACACACATATGTGTTTGTGGGGTATATTATGTGTATATATAATTATAATAATATATATATTATAAAAATATATTATATGTATATTATATATTATATATATATATTATATATATATATTTACCTATATATGTATGTGTGCATATAATAATATATATATATATATATTTATATATTATATATATATATATTATTATATATATATATTTTATATATATATACACACGTGTGTGTGTGTGTGTAAGAGATGATAGATAGATGATAGAAGGGGAGAGAGAAAAGAGAGAGAGTGCACGACAACACGCTATATGTATGGATTATTATCTACATAATATTTTGTGCGTTTTGTGTATGTGTGTGTATGTATGTATGCGTGTGTTTGTGTGTCTTTATATGTTTGTGCGCACATGCATTAAACATCTCTCTATATGAGCAAATGTGTCTGTGCTGTGTGTATGTACATATTCATGTATGACACACATACAGTATATAAATACATAAATATGCGTGTGTGCGCGCGCGTACTCTTTACATATGTCCCGATAAAAAAAAAAAAAAAAAAAAAAAATTATATTTATATATATATATATATATATATATATTATATATATAATATATATATATAATACAATATATATATATATAATATATATATATATATATATATATATATTATACACACACACATCCAAACAACGGTGAAAACTAACTGAACTTACAAGTCCGAATATGTTTGTAAGTGAAATAAGATATAGCTCATGTCTTAGCATTCCGGTAACCTTTCTTTTGGTAATTATCTTGTGATAGATCAACATTACTTCCAAACCTTCCTCTTCATTTATGTGAAGGTAAAGAAAAGAAGATGTAATGCACTTTTTCTTTTGCTGCATATTAGAATTAAAGCATTCTTTGTTAATTGATCTCAATACCAGGGTCTGTAGAAGACTGCACAACACATATCAGCATTTTCGTTTTTCAAAGCCGAGAAACCACGCCAAACGATATATTATGACAAAAAAGAAAGAGCACATTACGAACTCCATGTGTTATATACATAATAATTTTGTGCGTGACGCAGGGGCGCGCTCTGAATACTCATGTAGTGTCAGAAAAATTGCCAACCGAAATCCTCCTCTGCATCACACAACTCATTCTACATTATTGTATTGGATTATTCAATAAATGAGAACTAATCCCACTTCTAGCTTCAAGAAACCCTCTTAATGAGAAGCCGGTAGGGGCCCTATTCATTTTCGACTTAAATTACATCAGTTTTGGGTTTCATCTAAGCCCAACCTCGCCCTTCGTCCCATGGGCCTCCTACACCCAGGATTATTTCTATATTAGACAACCTGAAGGACCTATTCACCGGAGTTTGCGGTCCCACCTTGTGCAAAAGACAGGACCAAAGTTTCATGGTCTACCCATTTATATGAGACAGTTCTCCCATTAAAATGCTATGACCAGCACAAGAGTACCGTCAAAGTACAAGACATAGTCTAGGTTTCTTTACCGTATAGCAAAACTAACCATACTGGGGACCTGAGGACATGTAACTTGGTCCTTCTATCAGAATCTGCAAACGTATTTTTTTCAGTTAATGATATCTGAGGTATAAACTGCAATTCCCAGATGTGTAAAGCTCTGGACAAGTTCGAAGTCCTCGGTCAAATGAGCACTCATCTAGAATACCCCTAAAGTAAAGGATTTTGGTCATGGTCCAGACCTCTTTACCCAGAGATTATGATACTACCTACTATAGCCTTACACTGAGCTTGGATGACAGCTTTTTCTCACCCTTGGCTTCAAAGGGAAAAAAAAAAAAAAAAAAAAAAAAAAAAAAATATATATATATATATATATATATATATATATATATATATATATATATATATATATATATCCCCCACACCACAGCACTTTCATAACCTATGTACAGGTCTTGTTCCGGATTCCTCAAAATCCAATGATATTCAAAAGTAATTCTCAACTAAGTTAAATGCCTTCTTGGGGTCCATGTAGCCCGCAAGCAGCTTACAAAAACACAGTGTTCTACATTCGCTCCGGGCTTGGGAATATAGTATACAGCTGAAATGTTTAAGTATCACCAGATTGCATCAGTCGTTGGTGCATCAGCAGTTCGGATACTTTCCATAAGAATGAAAGAGCACCTTCCCTAGTATGCTACCTTTACCCATTCCAGAAAGAGATATACATATTTACAAGTATATGAGAATAATATCAATCCTTGAGGCATGGGTTTACCACCAGACAAATATTCAATGCCTTGCTGTTACTTAGCTTGCATATTGCCTCATTGAAATCTGGTAGAGCAGGAGACTTCTCACGACCTGCAAATCATGCTAACCATCGGTGGCTGACCCTGATATTCCATGAAAACCTGACCCAGTGTGATTGCACTATATGAAGATAAGACAGTTAGACCATCTGTGAATTACAGTCACTTTTGGAATGGGCTCATTAGGTACCTCAGAGGTCATGTACGGTAAATTTTCTTTAAGCCTTTTAAGTAAGATTCCTGAGAAGATGCTCTGTGTCTGGCATAGTCCAAACCATACACTGCACCACACAGCTCATTCTATATGTGTATGTGAATCATTCAGTTTCTGATCTCCAACTAATCAAGACATAACACACAACCGTGGCCCCTAGTGTCTCTAGTATGATTTATTTGTAAAAGTCATTTTACCAACACTATTGGTAAAGGTACTGGAACCAGGAGCCAGCTACCCAAAGTTTCTAGAGCCTTGCCAAATCCCAGAGACATGCTGTTCTTAATAAGGTTTGCAAAAGTCTTGGTGATGAAAACGTTTATGAACTGGAAAAGAGGCTTTACATATCAGCTCCCTTTTTCACGCCAGGCTAGCTATCGGTGGGAAGTCATGGCAAAATGGCTTAGAAGCTTTTAACACTGCCCTGATAGCACCCTGATAGAAAAGTGTTTGTGTGTGTGTGTGTGTGTGTGTAAAACAGAATCAAGTCCCAAGGATGCATACGCTCTGTAACTATGCGTAGCTACTTGGAACCGAAACGATCAAGTACCTTATTGTCGCACCCTCTGCATAATCTCTGTTCATATATTTTTCCTGAAGGGAGACTCATATGATGCAATACAGTCCTCCCAGTCAAGCAAACAGTAAAACTGTGGTCTCGATCCATTATTATTATTATTATAGGCAGCAGATAGCTCAGATTACTTCCCCACTATTTCCCCATTTATACCCCAAAATCAATATATTTCATAAATATTTGCCAAAAGCATTAGAATCATGGTCAGAAAGTTCAAAGAAAAGGGCGTGACCCCAAACCTTCAGTTAACTTTATACGAACAACAAAAATAAACATTAGTAATGTATTGTCCTATAATGTAAAATATTAAGGTATGTGAGATTAATCTAAAATTGTAAGAATTTTACCAAATATACTAGAGTTCCTTTCTATATTGATCTGTATCAACAAATAATATGCAAAATATCATTCATGGCTTAGGTTACTTCTAAATAGTTTTGGTTTTAAACCAAATTTTAAAAAAAAAAATTCCTTTTATGTGATTCACTATAATATTGAAAACTAGAAAAAGACACATTTGACGTAGCTTGTGATTCCTCTCCTTTTCCTTCTGAAAAAAGAAAAATTGCGTTTCTATACGTGTATGTGTGCGTGCGTGCGTTCAGGTGTGTGTGTGTGTGTGTGTGTGTGTGTGTGTGTGTGTGTGTGTGTGTGTGTGTGTGTGTGTGTGTGTGTGTGTGCGCGCGCGCGCGCTAGCGCGTGCGTGATTTTACATCGTTTCTGCGAGGTTGTGACAATAGATATTCTTGGCGCTTGCCAGTCATCTAACTGTCACCCGACAGTGGCAAGCAGTTTTATCCTTCCGTCTAATAATGTAATTTATTTTTGCCTCTCTCCTGCGATAACACTCCGTCAAAGATTATGGAGATTATGGCAAGGGAAGGAACGTAAAAGTGAAGAGAGGAAACCGTACAAGAGAAAGGTGAAAGGGGTGAAGTGCTACGAAAGTAAAATACAGTGAGTGATGAAGGGGAAGAAGGCAAAACCAATGGAGGCGGAGAGGGAAGATGATGACGATGGAAGTGAGAAAAGAAGTAATTTTGTCATTTAAGTTGAATTAGATAGTGGAAATGTAACTAATATATTCTGTCATACATAGTGTAACCTTGGAAATCAGCTTGCTCCTTCAGCCTAGTGAAAATAAAAACTTTTCATCGTTACAAAATTTGTTTAAATTGTTACTAGTTACAGCAATATTTAGGGCCAATTTATACAATGTCAATCAACTGCATAGGCCTTCATATAGCTCATGTAATTACCATGTA
>NC_051396.1:10168520-10169827 GCF_015228065.2 Penaeus monodon | reverse complement strand
CTCTCTCTCTCTTTTCTTCTTTCTCTCCATTCTCTTCTCTCTTCTCTCTCTTCACTCTCTCTTCCCCCCCCCACTCTTTCTCTCTCTCTCTCTCTCTCTCTCTCCTCTCTCTTCTCATCTCCCTCTCTTCCTCCCCTCCTCCCTCTCCTCCCCCCTCTCTCCCCCTCTCTCTCTCCCTCCCTCTATCTCTCCCTCCCTCTCTCTCCCTTCCTCCCTCCATCTCTCCGCTCTCTCTCCCTCCCCCTCTACCTCCTCTCTCTCTCTCTCTCCTTTCTCTCTCTCTCTCTCTCCTCCTATCCCTCTCTCTCTCTCCCCTCACTCTTTCTTTTTCCCTCTTTCCTTCTATCTCTCTCTTTATCTCTCTCTCTCTCTCTCTCATCTCTCTCCCTCTCTCACTCTCCCCTCTCTCCCTCTGTCCTCCCCCTCTCTCTCTCTCTTCTCCCCTCTCTCCCTCTCTGCCTCTCCCCTCTCTCCCTCTCTCACTCTCCCCTCTCTCCCTCTCTCACTCTCCCCTCTCTCCCTCTTTCTCCCCTCTCTCTCTCCCTCCCTCTCTCTCTCTCTTCTCTCTCCCGCCTCTCTCTCTCTTCCTCTCCTCGTCTCATCTCTCTTCTTCTCTCGTCTCTCTCTCTCTCTCTCTATCTATCTATCTATCTATCTACCTATGTAACTCTCATTTTCACCACACTCTCTCTTTTCCTCTATCTACCTATCTCTTTCAACAATCTGTCTCTCTCATTCTCTTTATCTATCTACTTATTTTTCACTATCTTTTTCACGATTCTCTCTCTCTCTCTCTCTCTCTCTCTCTCTTCTCTCTCTCCTCTCTCTCTCTCTCTCTCTCTTTCTCCTCTCTCTCTCCTCTCTCTCTCTCTCTCTCTCAAAAAATCCCTCTCCCTCTCTCTCTTTCCATCATCTCTTTCTTTTTACACCCCGCTCTTCATCCTCTCTATCTTCCTATGTAACCTCTCTCTCTCTTTACCCTCTGCCACTCAACCATTTCAGTCGCCACCCACTCTCCTTTCTTTCTATATATCTCACTATCTATACTTTATCTCTCTCTCTCTCTCTCTCTTTCCTCTCTCTCTCTCTCTCTCTCTCTCTCTCTCTCTCTCTCACTCCCTCTCCTCTCTCTCTTTCCATCATCTCTTTCTTTTTACACTCTCGCTCTCCATCCTCTCTATCTTCCTATGTAACCTCTCTCTCTCTCTCCCACTCTCTCTCTCTCTCATTCTCGCTCCCACTCTCTCTCGCTCCCACTCTCTCTCTCGCTCTCTCCTACTCACTCTCTCTTTCCCACTCTCTCTCTC
>NC_051396.1:10148520-10156020 GCF_015228065.2 Penaeus monodon | reverse complement strand
GCATCGTTATTAATGTAAATGTTGTAGTGTTTTATTCTCATCGACAATACATCAACGTAACCTATGAAAAGAAAATTAAGTCCTATAAATATATGCGCACATACATACATACATACATACGCATACAAATACGAGTGTGGTATATACATATATATCACATACATAAATATATACATATATAATTACATATATATGTGAGTGTGTGTGTATAAATACATATTTATATACATATATATGTATATGTGTATAAGTAATATCATATTATATATATATATATATATATATATATATATATATATATTATATATATGTATATTGTATATATAAACATAAACATATATTATATATACATATATAATAATTATAAATACTATACAAGCTATATTTATATACATACGTATGTATGTATGCAGACGACTAATGATTATACGTAACGTATATCAAATGCAAATGGCCTACACTATAGATAGTAATGTAGTATTGCAGTATAATGTATATATATATTTTTTTTTCCTAATGGTTTAAGTAGGTAATGCAGCTTTTTTTCTAAAAGTATAAATATTACTTTCTTTATGCCTGATGATGAGTTACTTTTTATTATTTATTTTTAATTTATGTATTGCTGATTTAGATACACTGGAGGAAAATTTCATGTCTGTATTCTTTATACAGACTACACAGACACAAGAAGACACACACGCGCACTCTTGCCTTTATGCGTGTCAGCGTTCCCTCTACACGATAAAGAAGTGACGTATAAATCGATTTACTATGCACAGACCGCCTTATTGATCGGGAACATGAGTAACTTTTGTTGATGAGAGCAGGCATTGTAGCTCCCGTTCCACCCCCGCTCGCAACATACAAACGAACTCACACATCTCTACCTACAAACGCACTTACCAGCACAAATGCACACAGCCCTTAGAACTTTTTCTTATTACAACGCGTGGATCCTACTTAATGAACTTCCTTATACAATAATAATTATAATCAAAGGAATGAAGATACTCCAGTTGCTTTTTCTTCTATTAGTGTTTCTTTCATGGCGAAGTTAAGGATGTAGCTATATGATTAAACAATAAGCTGCCTAAACAATAAAAGATAGTACTGTTATGTATCTGTGTTAGAGAAAGTAGTAATACAAACATCATGATAAATTTCTTCTTTTCTCATTTTTCATGTTGATAGTATTCTTGTTCCTGCACAATTAGCTTCCGAAGTACTATCCCTTTTCCTATTCTTTTCATGTTTTTCAGATATCATTTACACTGATACATACAGTATGTTTAAAGATCAATGGAAAAGCATATAGATTGACATGGTCGTAGACTGATTACCTGTGTATATATACAGATAGTCTTACTGTTTTTGTGTACGCACGTGCGCGCACACACACATATATACACATATATACATAACTAAATATGTACGCATATATTTGTGTGTGTGTCTATATATATATATATATATATATATATATATATATATATATATATATATATATATATACGTTTGAATTTATACACATATATGTCTTTGCATACAAATATATGTATCTAACTATATATATATAAGTATACATGTGTATGTATACATATATATAGGATTATACATATTTATACGTATATATGGATGGATTTATATGTATATGTATGCATGTATATATACATACATATATATACATAAATACACATACATATATGAATATATATGTGTGTGTGTGTGTACATATATACGTAAATATAAATTTATACATATTACTTTCAAGCACGTACATACAAACAGGTATGTATGCATGAACAGCAAGAAATCAATAAATTAATATAGCTATATGTATATATGCTTATACTTATATATATGTATATATACTTATATATATATATATATGTATATATACTTATATATATATATATATATATATATATATATATGTATATATATTTTTATTTATATATATACATATAAAATTATATTCATATATATAATTTGTATATTAACTTTAGTCTACGTAATGTATATGAATACATGAATATGTAGATTGGTGGATAGGTGAATATACAGATTCATGTACAGAAATATATACATATCTATAAATATGTATACATGTATATAATATATATATATATATATATATATATATATATATATATATATATATATATATAATACGCATATATTCATGTATATAGGTATCTATGCATGAACGTGTCTGTAAATGCATATGTATATGAATATATATGTATATGTATATGTAAACATATTCGTGTGTGTGCGTGTGTGCGCGCGCGCAAACAAGCGTAGGTGTAGAAGTGTGTACTTCGGTGTAAACATGTGTACAAATAACCGAAAAAGGGCATATTCATTCGCGTGATGGTATACTGTACGTTTATGTTTGTTCCAAATCTGGCTAAAGCAAAAGAATGAATACATGCGTGAAGGGAGATTGTGTTATTCCCATAAAAAATTATGTGACCTAGCAACATGTACTGTACATTTTCACTTCTTGCGCAGCATGAAACCACGTCTGATCCTGAAAGAAAAGGGAGGCTCACAAGACCACTGATTAAAGGGTGGGTCGCATCAAAGAGCGAGAGGAAGGGTGGAGACGGGAAGGGAGAAGCCAGCCGCAGGCACAAGCGCTCACCCATGCAGCCAGTCAAAACTCGCAATGCACAAATACTCTTTGATTATGTTCAGCCCTATTTCCCCCCAAGTAAACCCGCTCGTGTTGCAGGCTCATGTTCACTCTAGCTTGTGCGTGCTGTATGCATAGTCCCGTGCCATGCTCAAGGCGTAAATGAAAAGGGAATGCAAGGAAGACGGGATCAATATTTTATCACCACGACTTCATGATTCCCGGTTAGTTTACAAGTTGCACCATTTCGCGAACATGACCACATGCACTTGTTCCTGAGAGTCATACTATGGCCCCTGCATCATATACACCTTTATAATTCTAATGAATGTCCAAGGATGGATAGAGATGGATTAACCTGAGGATGTGTCCTATCACAAGTGCGAAATGTCTGATCAAGTTTATTCATACTTTAGAATATATGAGTTAAAAGCATTTATTCATATAGATATTAATGAAACTTGGCATTTAGTTTGAGACATATAAAGTCAAGGCAGTTTTGTGTCGTAATAATTTGTTTGCTTTGATGCAGCACAGGCTCAAATGATTAAAGTTCTTATTCTTGCACATCCCTTTACCTTAAGATTTCAAGATTTTGATTGTGACTGTATACGAATGTGAGTTTCTGTGTGTGTGTGTGTGTGTGTGTGTGTGTGAGAGAGAGAGAGAGAGAGAGAGAGAGAGAGAGAGAGAGAGAGAGAGAGAGAGAGAGTACAAACATGCATACAAACATTATATATGTATACATATATACATATATGCATATATATATATATATAGATATAGATATAGATATACATATATATACCAATGCTAAAGATCTTTAGAAATCAACAAGAGAGGAATTACACTGTTATTTTAGGTTTACGGACACCTTCAGAAAAGTACAGAGTAAAGTGCTTGATAGGAATCCAATATAGGAATAGAAGCGCACAAATAAAATTACAATGTGAAGTCACATAAGAAAGGACTATCTTTTCTCTTTTTGTCCTACTTTTTCCTATCTTGTCTTTTCCCTATCTTATCTTTTATCCTATCTTTTCTCTTTTTGTCCTACTCTTATTTAACCCTCCCCCCTTCTCTTATCTCTCTTTTTCCTTTTATTCATCTACCTCACTTTTCATATACGAGTGCTATGTTATAATCTGCAGTTGTAAAGAATAAAATCGAATTTCTGAGTGATATGGTAATTTGCATGAATGACGTCTCTGCAATCCGATCAAGACTATTTATGTTGCACTGATACTTTATAATTAAGTCTACCTCGTGATATATTCAAAAGAGATTTTTCATATAATACTGTCTGTTGTAGAAAAGTACGCTTTTAAGAAAATAACCTGTCGGGTATAAATGTAGTAACCGAAAGTCGATTGTCAGTCCATGATCTTCTGATTATATCTATCTATCTATATATATATATATATATATATATATATATATATATATATATATATATGTATTAATATCTAAATATACATATATAAAATAGATAGATAGATAGATAATTTGTATCTTTATCTCTATGTGTGTGTGCAGAGAGAGATAGAGGCAGATAGACATGTTTATGTGTTTATGTGTACACTATAAACAATGAATCGTAGGAATTCAAATGTTTTAACAAAATAAGCACATCCATTCAGTATCTTAAGCAGTTTATGTCTCCCTCTACCTAATATATTCATTTATCCACAAATTTGTTTATCTCTCTCTCTCTCTCCGCCGTTCCCTTGTCTGTTACAACTGTCTAAAATGTACCGAAAATGTACTCAAATCGTATTCCAATTGTCGCAGCTTTTTTCTCCTTGTGTGTGAGTAAAATAGTTCGTACCAAAGTCAAACCAGTAATATTTGTTAATATGTTAGCTATTTGAGTCAACTATGTGTGTGCGTATGTGCATACAGGACTTTCATATATATGTATGTATGTATGTATGTATGTATATATATAAATAAATATATAAATATAAATATATTTATATATATATTATATATATATAACTATATATTATTTATAGACACATATATATACATATATATGTATGTATATATGTGTTTGTGTGTGTGTGTGTGTGTGTGTGTGTGTGTGTGTGTGTGTGTGTGTGTGTGTGTGTGTGTGTGTGTGTGTGTGTGAGTGTGTGTGTGTGAATGTTTTTCTTTCTAACGTCGTGGCGTTTAACAGCTACTTTACAAATGTATTTAATGTTTACCTGTATTTCACTACTCTCAGATTTAACGTAGTGTAAATTACATTCTAATGACACTGTTGCTGCCTTGACATAATACAAGGAAATGTGGAAAAATAATGTAATCGTCTTCACCTTTTTTTATTAAACTAATTTACGTATATTTTATCCTACATACCTCATACCCAATCAACATTGAAACTAAAAAAAATAACAGACATCAGACATAACCGTTATTAACTAGTAACCATCAACCTAGAACAGCAGCCCTACCTTCAACTTTACCACTATTGCCAGACTCACATTCACCAGTGCCACAAAAGGGACAAAGGGCCAGACGCCTCACAAAGAAGGCCATGGCCAGCAACAAACTTGCCAGACAGAGGCTACAAACAAGACAGCCAGTGAGGGTCCAGCCGTTATCCAATACCTCCTCCCTCTCCTCACCCCATCTCCCCTCAACCCCCCTCCTTACGTCCCTGCGGGTCGCCAAATTATACGTGTGAAGGATGGGCCGGTGGGTAAGGTGGGGGTGGGTGAGCTCTGTGTATAATCCCATACAGGGCCCGGGATAAGGTACAACACAGAGTACAGGCAACAAATAACTATGTAAGATAATATAGAGCAACGGATTAACATTGATTCACAATTAACCAAAAACAGCTACCATCTGACATCTACTTTCTCGATATCAATGTGCATTTTCTAGATACTGCTATTTAGATGGGTTTCTTCTGGCAAAATCTGGTTGTTGTGCATTCTGTATATACCCTGCCAATGCTAATACTTCGTTTAGGAATACAAAATCAAGTAGTTATGGAATGAGTTTTCATTTTATTATTACTATAATTTTCCTTCTCTCTGCCGTAGTTGTGACCTTATGGAGTAAGTGTCGACGTCTGGGGCCTGTTAGCCCTATAAGGTGCCGCTACTTGCCTCCACTTAGGGTCTCAATGGATCTATTTTAAGGCATAATTTGTTGGGTCAGGGATTTAGTCTTCGTCGTCATCTTGGTGTCTAGGGAGAAGTCGGTCATGTCAAGATTTCTTTAAATATTTTTCTGCTGACCTAGAAAATCGGTAATAAATGTTTGGGATTCGAAAGTCGGTATAAATAAAAAATGATAATAAATAAATAAGTAGATTAGTGTCAAAATGATTCCACAAAATACTTCCAATAGGAAATAAACCGAAAAGCAAAGGCTAAAACCAAATTAGCATTGCTAGAAGCTAAAAATGCTGCACGGGGAGGAAAAAGCCAAAGAAAGTGAGTGAAGAGTGAACAATAAAGGAAGTAGTAAAACCAAGGTCTGTAATGTTGCGCGGGTGACACAACTATAAAAAGAAATGGTGTTTATGCACGAAGTGCAAATACACTTAATTACTGTGCGAAGTTTTTAAATCATGACTTACCAAATGTATTTATTTCTAAAATTATTTAATTTATTATTTAAATGTTGCCAGCTCCAAAGGGGAAACTACTGACCATACTTATATTCCTCGCGAGGTTGCTGATTAGTTCGGTCTCGGCCATGTTGTCCTTTAGTCTGTGTAGTGATGGAGATCCAGCCGGCTTTGTTAGTCCCCTCCTTCATAACAGGTTTCTCCCCTTGTTAATCTTTTAGTGCTAATGAAGTCCGGTTTAAAGCAACACCCGCAACTGGTTCTAAGGGTGTTGACCGAGGTAGGGGTATGAGCGTGACACACGACTGCGGGAAGAATTCCAGTTGTCACGCGGGCCTTCGCTTAGGCTGAGCCCACAGGCAAGAACTACAGGGGGAGAGAAGCTGAGCTGTTGTTGCTACGTGGCTACCACCATCATCAACACGAACTCAACACGGGCAGCAAGTCGGGAATGAAAGAGAAAAACAGGTGGAATGTTGCGCATACACTAGCTTCATAGTTTTTCGTACGCTCTCTCTTGAGTTACTCCGAACCTCACTGAAGAAGTACGTTTGGCCATATGTATCGTCTCTCTCTCTTTATATGTATGTTTTTATGTATGTGTGTGCGTGTGTCTGTGTGTCTGTGTGTGCGCGCGTGCACATTTATATATACGTATATATGTATGTATGCGTGTATATGTTTGTGTGTATGCGTATGTGTATATGTTTGTGTGTATGCGTATGTGTATGTTTGTGTGTATGCGGATGTGTATGTTTGTGTGTATGCACATGTGTATGTATACGTGTGTCTGTGTGCGTGCGAGCGTGTGTGTGCTTTGAACTGGTTGAGAGAAAAATCGATGCAACTTCGTTTGCCTGATTTATAACTTGGGAGAGGTCTTTAGCTAGGAGCGTTGCTTGTCGGAAAGCACAGTCACTCTCCCTAGTAGCCTCTCGAGCGGGGCTGTTCAACACGTGCGGAGAGGGGAAGATTTCAGCTCGCTCTTGCATTTCTTCTCAGCAGTGATGTTGATAAAGTAATGGTACTGTAGCTCTACTTTAATAGACTTAGTGATACGATTTAACGGCCTTATATACTCTGATATTATACCTTAACAACAGAGTATGGCAAACTTGTCCTCTTGGACAGGAAAAATGTTAGGAGCAAAAATGTTGGGCGTAATTAGCCAGAACAAGGCTGCTGATTGCCAGTGTTCAAAATTATTACACTGAACATCTGCCTAATTATCCATAACTAGACACAGAGAAAATAAAATAACTGCATAGGAAACGCA
>NC_051396.1:10141020-10143520 GCF_015228065.2 Penaeus monodon | reverse complement strand
CTGTAAATAATCTTGTGTGATGAAAGGCTGCACAATATTCATATTAGCCAATCATGTACTGAAATAACATACAAAACTCAGGGTACGAACGTATACAAACAAGATCTAGAGAAAGAAATTAACATGTCTGTTCGTAGACGTACTCCCTTAATTTGGGATCAGTGGTACACGCACACACAACCTGATTCAAAAGTGGGGGAAAAAACAGGGGTAAAATAGAACAAACAGAACAAAAAAGTGGCATTACAGAAAATCAATGTCACTTCAACAAAGACGACGGCATTAAAATCAGACTCGCAGAATCATTGACACTGGTTCTAAAAATCAGTTACAAAAGTATCAGCTGACATCAAAGTCTGAACTACATAAATCTTGAAAAACACCAGCAGACCTGTTGGATAAACAATGGCTTTAAGGTTTTTTATTTTAAATTAGAAGAATTACGACAGTAATATCAAAACTTCATCCCATGTGCTAATTTTCAGATCCTCATTATTACCCTTTCCGCAGGAGGTGACGACGGTCTCCGAATCCGTTGATGCCCGGGATGGGAACTGGGTGAAGATTGGCGTTTATAAACTACTACAAGAATGGCTGAACAATCCCTCAGACAACCTCGGGCTGGTAGTCACTGCAAATGACTCCGAAGGCCGACGGGTAGCAGTCACGAATCCCGTGGAGAATCCCTCTAATGTGAGTAGAATGGTGGCAGTAAAAAAAAATCTTGAGAGGCGATTGCGGAAAATCAGAAGAAATTTCAGGTTAGCAGGTTATCATGCTGTTTCCTAGTATGAGCCACTGCCGCACAAAATCAACAACTACGGACGATAATACTTGTATATTACTTCCACATACCAGATACGCGTTCTCTTACATCTGTAATTAATAGTTTTATATCCTTTACAGTATTAACGGAATAACCAACGTACTAGTTAGACACAACAACGCCTATATATATAAGCTCCAGCCTCTATCCTCTGGTGCAGATCATGGTTTGAGAACATACTAACAGCTCCATTGCGTTCTTGTCTTAGCCAGAAGGGTTTAAAACCGTTGTCTTTAATTACAGCCTGGACAGGTACCACGATGAATTTCCATCCTAGAGGGCTGTCATTATATTACATCGTACTTATCCCTTTAAATCCCTTCCTTCGAATATAGTTAGATTGCTCTGCTTAATTTCATTCCTGTCCATTTCATTGTTAGAGTACTAAAAAAATTACTGTCTAAATTTGAAAGAGATTTAGCATTAACTCTTGGTCGTAAAGGATGACTATAAATGGAACAGCATATAACTGTAAAAAATTGAGGTACCGCCCCTGGGGTTAGAGGAGTTCTACTTCTGAAAACATCTTCAAATAAATGAATTTAGAAAATCTGAAATGAGAAGAGACTTAAAAGTCTGTTAAAAAAATAAATAAGACGTTATCAAAGGGTACATATATATGAAGAATACTTTCACTCAAGAGCCCACGAATTGACTGTATTATTCCGGCACTAATAGTAATAACAAGTTAAGGTAGCAATTGACATGAGAGTAGTGTAAAACAGCAGTGAAAATAACATTATATATCAAAGATAATAATTCTATGTAACAATGACCATTGTCAGCATAGCAATATTTGCAAGTCTGCGAGATACTAAATAGGGATACAGTTTCATTTTCAAATTAAAACATTGAGTCTTGGAATAATAAATGAGTCTTATCATTTTTAAGAATATAATTATCCCTTAAAATAAGGGTATAAAATGCTCTCGCTCTCTTAAAATATAATATATATATATAAATATAGTATATATATATATGTATATTATATACATTTTTATTAAATATATGTTCATGCTGTAATATAATTAAATATATGTGATCAAATACATATATATAATACATATATAATTTATATACTAGTGTAATATAATTAATGATAAATTCTATATACGCGTCGCGCGTGCTGAGTCCACAGCACACACAAACGAACGCACAGTATATATACATAGTAATATATACTAAGATAATATATTATATCCACTATAATTAGATTTGGATTTATTGTTTAAGATATCAGTATAACATTTTTGCAGGCGCCGTTGCTATATACCACACAAGAGTAGCAGAAGGAACGTAACAGAAGGAACTCCAATGCCAAGCAAGTGACGATACAGCCAATCATCCCGCTCAATCGTATCCCATCTGTCAATTTTGATTCAAGAATAGGTTGGATTTCGGATGTTATCCTATATATGAATGCTCTTTTGCAATGCAAAGTGCTTTCTATACTGCCAGCAAATATAGAACAAAAAGCCACAGTGACGTTGATTCAGCATACAGAATGTAATGACCAAATGACCAACAAGTACTTGATCTTGAGATGGCCGCGCAAACTCCTCCGATGTAAAAATGTGTTATAAATTATTAAATCCATGAATCCAATATTTGATACCGATCAAGACTGTTGTAGATCGTTGCAGATGTTCTTAATCTATCGCATTATCGATGCGT
>NC_051396.1:10111020-10131020 GCF_015228065.2 Penaeus monodon | reverse complement strand
TTTTTATATACGTGTGCGCGTGCGCACGCGTGAATAAAACAATGGAATCAGAAAGGAGTAACATATTTCTAAGGATTTATGGCTTGTTTCTCTAACTAAACATATTTACTTGACACGTTACTGTCTTTTGTTTTCTTTACGTATGTGTGTTCGTGTGTATATGTGTGCGTGTGTATCCAGGCTATGTTTCTTTTCTCATGTGTCAGACAACATTCTATGAATACTCGAAGGACGTGCTACCAAGAAGTACAAAAGTTGTTTTGTTTTGTTTTTACAACAGAGTTTTTCTGAAAATGGTTTGGTTGCAGGTGGTATATGGAACACCGTATCTAATTAAGAAATAAATAATGTGCTATATACCTAACCAAGATGTTTAGCAACTTATAATGTTCATCAATACATATCGAGTCAGTAATGTAAGAATTTACCTAGTTTGCCTCCTTGTTTGTTCGTTTGTTTTTGGTAATAACTGAAATTGATTCCCACAGACATACTATCACTCTAGCAAAAAAACATTAAAATAAATGTTTAATCATATGTTCTTTAGATTACAGAATGCACACGGCGAGGATGATTTGGATGGAAATATTTCTATTTGTAACTCGTTTATCTGCAACAGTTAAACAGATTTCGAATGAATTTTAAAAGATGAACATCCCTTACACAGGAAGGAATGTGCGCAAAGTAATTCTCCCCCTTCTTATCTTCATCAATTTTGCTTCCGTCTTTTTTTCTTTCTTTCTTTCTCTTTCTTTTTTTTCTTTTTTTGTCTTAATTTTTGTCGTAGATACGATTTTCATAATAGTTATGCTTTCTCAACCTTCTAAATTTTATCAGTTTTCAGTCATCGCGCCTGTCACAAATAACAGAACTAAAATAATAGACGAAAAAGAAGGCTGTCGAACGATTATATAAGTTGTGGTTGTCTTTAAGAGGGTAACCTTTTCTTGTCGTTTTTTTATGCATTGTCCGGTGAAAATTCTTTAAATGATATGAATGAAAGCCTCCTAACACGTTTTTAGTCTTTACTGAATGAAGTGAAGCACAGCAGGAGTACGAACTTCACTGTTGCATGTTGACACCATTTTCGTGTACTTTCTAGATTATTGCGGAGGATAATCAGTGATTGTTTGCAAACACATACACAAATTGAATTATGCTCGGAGGTGTGACAAGCACAAAATACGTGACGAGAATGATGTAGACTGTAGAAAGCACACGAACATTTGCCTTTGTGTGATAGTGCGTGACAGTAACAATACGTAATGACTGACGTGAGTGATTATATCAATGACCGATCTTTGCAAATCAACTGCTTATGACGCAAGTGACAGACCGGGCGAATCTTATCACGGGTGACAACAAGAAGCTGACAATGTGAGTGCCAGCTGCGGATGGCTGCCAGCGAGTTACATGATAATGAATAGGAAACACTTGCAGTCCTCGATAATTAACGAAGGGGTTATGGATCAACAAGTAGTAGATATTTGAAAATACTAAGTGTATTAGTGAAGATTGTAGATCTAACACACGAGTGTGCTAGTATCTAGGAGCGTTGAATGGATAGCAGCAAAAACTTGATTTAAAAAACTGAGGAGGATTACTATGGACTGTAGCGAAGTAAGATTATTTTATAAATCTTCGATGATTTTGTCTGATTATTATACTGTTCTGCGACGACAAATAATAAATAAGTCTTGTCATTCTTAGTAACTAACATTATTATGATAACGGAGATATAAGGAGCGGCGACACTGTCAAAGTTACATTTCCTTAAAGTATAAGAGTTGTTTTACACTTTATTTTAACATACCTTTAGATGACAATTAACCTAATACGTGTAGATATTTATAAATATGCATTCAGTCTAGGCCGCTCATATACAAATATTCTTAAAATGCCACGTAACAGTTTTTCTTATTTTTACATGACAAGGAATGGATAGTTTCTCATGTTCAGTGACTCATGAAGTTGGTTATTCATGACCCACAAATTAGCTGGTGATTAAAGCAATTGTCGTTTCAAATGTGCTATCGTATGTGTATGTTTACGTGGCTATATTAGAACTATTTTTTTTTTTTTTTTAATTCATGTTTTCATTGATTTTGCATGATAATACGTACTAATCAAATGTTCTAAACAGAGGCAAACTTATTCAAATAACTAACACATATACAGGGATGACTATTGGGATGAGTCAGATGCACATCAGATTAATTACAAGCGAAATATAGTGAATGAAAGTCAATATCTAGCAGGATGTGTGCATGTGCTTTTGCATGCACTAAAGTGTGATGAATAGTTTACTGTTTCCCCACTTTCTCCGTGTACGTAGGATATCGCTATATTGGATAATCGCGATTGGAAAAGTGATGTTAATATTTTCTATTTTACTGTTAGCTCAATATATATAGTAGTGCCGATGATTCTGACGAGTCCGTTTAAAAGTGATCATTTTAATTTTCACGCCCCGAGTAATAGCGAATTTCACAGATAATGGCAGAAATGCATACATTTAGTCTCATATAGTCAACAACTGTGGTGATTATGCGGCTCATTACAGTTCTGATGGTTGCTGTGACGATCGTAATCATTATGATCGTATATAGTGAAGACTATGTCTTGTTTTCACAAATGTTTGTGTGAAAATACAAGTGTCTGTTACTGATTCACAGCATTATTTTGATTTTTACAATACAGACGTCTTTCATCTGTGATAAATATGTCCTTATATATGTAATTTATACTATTGTTATGTATATATATATACATATTTAAATATATAAATATATTTACATACTATTGATAACAACTTTCTGGAAGTAATTATACAAAATACCATGACTGTCATGGTATTTGGTAGAACATTAAAAATTAATGATGCAAAGGCTTCATAAAACGATGACGATGTTCAATATGCTTGTAGTGTTGCTGATCTGAATCATCACTGTACTGATAAAAGTATAGTCCTGTGTTCAGCATTTCCTCTCTCAGCGTGGCTGTTTCACACAAAGTTCGGGCCTATATCCTTTCCGTATAATTCGTCGCGGATTTGGTACTTCCCTTCCGAGAGAGGCTGTTTCGTGTGTGTGTGT
Source organism: Penaeus monodon (assembly GCF_015228065.2). Classification (NCBI taxonomy): domain Eukaryota; kingdom Metazoa; phylum Arthropoda; class Malacostraca; order Decapoda; family Penaeidae; genus Penaeus; species Penaeus monodon. The sequence continues at coordinate 10,127,925 of NC_051396.1, read as the reverse complement.
GTGTGTGTGTGTGTGTGTGTGTGTGTGTGTGTGTGTGTGTGTGTGTGTGTGTGTGTGTGTGTGTGTGTGAGAAACAAGAAAACATATGAAGGGTGTATATCAAGCTCATGTTCTAAGATCCTGTTCGATTCGCTCGCTTACTTAACCTTGCCCCAACCCTAGAAAAAAAAACTGACGCACCTGATATCTATCTATCTATATATGTGTGTGCAATTTATTATATATATATACACATTTGTATGAATATACACATATGCATAAATACACATATGTTCATACATATTCACATGCATACATACAGATATACATACATATATACATGTGTATGTATATATATATATTATATATATATTTATGTTTATATGTGTTTATGCTTATATACATATATAAGAATATATATACATATGTGTGTGTATGTACAGGTACACAATTCCCATATCATAAATTCTAAGGGGTAGCTATGTTTCGACCTTCCAATTTTTTTCGGTTTTCAGAAATTCAAGGAATATTGCAGTAGAAAATGTATGAAAACACATTCCGAGAGATTTTTGAAAAATAGTTTATTCATACAGTAATATCCTGATACATGAAATAAAGGTATAATAAAGATCATAAGAAATTAATACATTTTCTTCATTTCAGATAAAAATTGTTTTGTATATTAAAACGATAGACTAAAAATATACGTTGTGTTCTTGTACCTTCTGCGTGCCAAACTCCAAATTTAATATATTCAGTTTTCAGAAGATTGTCAACCTGCATATATATATATACATATACATTTATACATACTTATGTGTATAATTTACTACCATAAGGCCTACGCATATGTATATGTACAATATGAATATAAATATATGTATATATACATATATGTATGTATATATACATTTATATATATATAGATGAGTGTATATATACTTATATATGCAGATATATACATGTGTATATATATGCAAACAATACATATATATGCGTATACATTATCTAAATATATGTATATATGTGTGTGTGTGTGTGTGTGTGTGTGTGTGTGTGTTTGTGTGTGTGTGTGTGTGTGTGCATGTATACACAAACATTCACACATATATACGCACAAACTATATATATATATATATATATATATATATATATATAAACATATATATCATATATAAATATCATGTATATGTAGGTATATCTATACATATACATGTTATATATATCGGCCTATATACATACCCATAATATATATAGGCCTATATACATGCCCATATATACATACACTATATATAGATACTCTGTATTAAAAACTTTTCGTGTGCAAAGACATAAAAAGACTCCACCTAATCTGCACTCTCTTGTGAAACGCTTTGTACCTATATCTAGTGAGGCACTGGATATACGCCAAATATAAACATATAAATATTATATATATATATATATATATATATATATATATATATATATATATATATATACATATATATGTATGTATATATATCTCTATATATGTATGTATGTATGTATGTATATATTATATATATATATATATATATATATATATATATATATATATTGCGTTACTTCTATCTTCCAGAATTTTCGATTAACTGCCTCAATAAAGTTACATCCACATATCCCTGCTCCCAAACACAGAGAGATGAGAGGCGAGTGAGTGAGAGAGGATAGATGGGAGGAGGAAAGGAGAGGGGAGGGAGGGAGGGAGTGAGTGATAGAGTTGGTCGGCGGTGCTGGGAACGAGAGATGGGAGGGAGGGAGGGAGAGGGAGAGAGACGATACGATAGCAGTACGGTGATGGGAGGTGCAAAGGATGCAAGGTAGAATTGGGTAATGATTGGAAACTTACAGAGAAATAAACAGTAAGCGATAAAGAGAGAAGAGATAGGGAAATAGCTATAGGGAATGGGTGTAAAATTAGGTATAGGGAACGAAGAGAATAAGCAAGTGAGGCACGCTAAATTTAATATGACATTCGTACTGACACGTGCGACAACCTCCCATTAAAGGAAACATCCTGCTAGCGTTTCCTTACGTTAATAAAACAAATTACTTGAATTATTCAATCATCTTGTTTTTTATCAAAGACTGTTTACATCTTTCCTTCTACCAACATTACATCAGAGTTGACATGATCAGATTTCCAACAGGAAACAAAGTTTGCAGACATATAACAGGACGTGGGCAGGATGTACCGAGGAAACTTCCCTGTATAATGAAAAAAGTCAACTTAATTTGCGAACTGCATCCAATGTTGAAACTTTCTGGAGATACTGTCACTAACCAGGCTTAGGAGACAATGGCGCTTATGTAATCGGTATTGTCTGTGAATACTTATACAAGCTAAACATGCACAAGGTAAACTAGCTTTACCCGTTCATGTATTATTCATTTAACTCCCTCAGAACCTTACTCTCCTTTCTTTCGCTTTCGCATTCTTTCTCTCTGCACTCCAAGTATAACCCAGAATGGCCAGTACGTAACTAACTGTACCACACGACAAACAAAAAGGAATGTGCAACTAAAATCTTCCTAGCTCCATAGACATTACCTATCTACTCATACTAGAGTAATGGCAGCAAGGTATGTGTGTGTTTGTGAATGCAATTCATTTATTCAAAGTAGTAACTGAATGTATGCCTATATAATATATCTGTATAAATATCTATATATATATTATATATTATAACATGAATATTACATATTCTATCATTCTACCCGTATATATATATATATATATATATATATATATATATATATATATATATAATATATATATATATATATATATAATAAAATATATATATATATATATATATACATATATATATACATATATATGCATATATATATACATACATATATAAATACATATATATATATAATATATATATATATATATATATATATATATATATATATATATATATGTATGTATGTATCCGTAGGATAGCACATACGATTTTAATCATGAAAAGGAGAGAAGTGTAACAGACAGATATTTACACTGACATACAGTTATGGTTATGTGGGAGGTTAGGGAATTTCTGTGTACGTATGCGCGCAAAGACAAATGCATAAATAAATATGCAAGTAAAATAACGAAGGAAAGTACAAGAAAACACACGAATATGCCGAAGGCCTTTTCGCAAATACTGCTTCATCAGGGCATGATGCAGTACATGCGAAAAGGCCTTCAGCATAATCGTGTATTTTTCTGTACTTCCCTTCGTTGTTCTACTTGCAACTTGTTCGACATGAATTCCACGCGTGAATAAATAAATATATATAATGTATATGCAAAAACCAATACGAGGAACACGTGCTGTACATAGATGTTTAGATACACGTATAAATTTTTGAATGAATCTTTAAGAGTGTCTCTTACTGACAGTTCAAACAACTGTTGTTGTATTTTCAGTTTCTTTGATACTCGATATTTGTCTGTGCATGTGAACAAGGTGTCTAAAGACACATCGATAAGAATACTGAACTTGTGATCTCTTGATTGATTCAAGTGGCGTGACAGGCCGCACTCTGATGACGACAAGAGTCTGGTACCTCTCTGTTGCTATGGTAACCATCATAATTAAGTTCCCATCCTAAGAGGATTTAGCTCGAACTGTATCTGCCGTCACGGAATGCAGAAACATATTTTTTCCAATAGATGTATTTACTTATACAAAGGTTAAGAAAAAGTATCCGACATCAAAGATGATACCGTGTTATTTTACGTTTTAGCGTCCTTCTTCGGAAACAAGAGGAGGTAACAGGTAAGGAAAGTGATGAACGAGAAGCTCAGCTTCTGAATAATTATAAGAGATTTAAAAGCTGATGATCACGCACATCTGAGGGGAATACGTAGGTCCCCCTGCGCCACTTCCAGTCTAGGCACCGACACAGCTACACCCACGCCTCCCACCTTCATTTTCCGTTTAGGTACTGTGCAAGCCTTATGTACAATCGTACATAGACCCGCACTATTGTACTCAAGTCCATGAAGTATCCGGCTGCAGGATAATATATCCGCCTTCACACCTTCCCTCTACTGCATCCAGGCACTACAGCTTCCAGGTAGTATGACAGGTACTGCTAACGTTTCGAAAACATAATAGGAAGTGCAAACAACTTCAGGGTTCTGTATTGGAAATATTTGCTATGTGACTAAGAAATGCGACTCAAGGAGCGTTTTACCACTAATAAGCGGACCAGCCAAAAAGTGATTTAGTCATTTTGTGTGTGTGTGTGTGTGTGTGTCTGTGTGTGTCTGTGAGTGTGCGTGCGTGTGTGCGCGTTTGTGTGTGTGTGTGTGTGTGTGTGTGTGTGTGTGTGTGTGTGTGTGTGTGTGTGTGTGTGTGTGTGTGTGTTCATATATGCAACATGCATACACGCTTGTGTATGTATGGATGAATGCTTATGCATTAAAACTTTCTGATGCATTTAAAGTACCAGCGTTATTACAGTTCATAATTTCTAGAAACGCTTGTGGGAGCGATTACTGGTACTTTGTAACATATAGATAAAATATGAGAAGACGTTTCAAGCTTCGAAGTATTGTAGAATGCAGTAATGCCAGTATATTACACAAGTATTTTTGTGTTACAGGCCACGCACAAATACAGGTGGATTAAACAGTTCCTCTCCTCACTCTGAAAAAAAATATTGTACCCGTCACTACCGTTCAGTTATTCATAGCTGTAGCCATGATGTTAATATTTATTTCTTGAAAACCTTAAGAATAGGTTTGCAAGTAGTATTGCAACGGCGTACAAAAAATCGTTGTAATACCAGTACACAAACTTTTAAAAAAGTAATTTCTGTAGGTCTAAACTATTTGGAATTATTTTTTATGATTTTTCATTCACTGTTCCAGTCTGTCATACATGTCACTTCTATGTTAATCATAAATGAGTTACTTCTGTTTTAGAGTTCGTTTTCCTTATATTGTAATCTCATTTTTTCGGATATATCTTGCTAGTCTCCACACTCTGTGAATACCGATATATGTAAACTTAGTTTGAAAGGCATGATAGCCATTTCCTAAACTTTTTTTATAAATATGTAATTCACTTCCCATAAACAAGAGTAAAAAAAACTGTTAAGCGTGGTAATATGCAACTGCGGCATTTCTTTTGTTGTCTGATTTACTTTCACTGGCTCATTAATAGCATCATATGGTATCAAAATACGCATTACGTGTAAAGTCTTTGGCGATGTCAAATCCCTGGGAATATTGTTTCCAATTCGTGCCACTAGTATTTTGCAGTGTTAAAAAAATACAGTGAAAAACAAACCTTCACGCACACATACACGCGAGTGAAAGTTTACTCTTTCTTGCGTGTATATCCATGCACTCTACAGTCGAATCAGGTGTGTGTGTATATAGTATGAGCATTTACAGGTATTCTCAGATCTGTGCATAGTATTCTGACGCCTTTTCCGTGTCCAGTAATCCAGCCTTTGGGGTATCAACAGCGGGCCTGACGATTAACGGATTCAGAACAAAAGTATCTATGACTTGGCTTTCATGTTCTCTTTTTTTTTTTTTTTTTTTTTTTTTTTTTTTTCTTACTTAAGTGAGAATGCAGCCGCACATTACGGTAACGGGTGTGCCGAGTGATCTACCCACAAGGAAGCGGAATGGTGATGCTTTAAAACCTCAACTTAGCGCACCCAAGTTCGACACCCTCCGCCGCCCCTCCTGCCTTCCCAACGACACAGAGTTTAACCCTCGGCCCAAAGTGCGCAAGACGTCGAGCCACGATCTCAGCATCAACGACACTCTTACGACGACCTCCTTTAATCCCAGCTCGAATAGCGGCCTCAGTGACGACATCGTGGACAGCGAACCTCCACCTTGTTTGGAGTCGGTGACGAATTGGGTCTTCGGAGACGTCCAGTATATAACAGACTTCTTGGATCGCTGGCCATTCTTTTCCTTCGCCATTCCCCTAAAACTTATCAATGCTACACTCCGCACAATGGGTGCGCCCTTACTCCTCAACAGCCCCATCAGTGGTTCTTTCATCCTCGTTGCCCTTACCCTTGACGCCCCTTTAATAACATGCTGGGGTCTTGCAGGGTTAGCTTTGTCCATCGTAATGGCTTTGGTGCTGAAGCAGTCACAGCATATCGTGACTTCAGGTCAGGTCACCCAGCATGGCCTTCTCCTGGGTCTCCTGATGGGTCGTGCTCTCTTGCATAACGCAGAGCACTCACTAATCACAACTGGGATCACCCTCGCTCTCACCGCACCCATCAGGTAAGTAATCTGCTCTCTTGGTAACAACTTCAGATATGTAAATTACGTGGTATGTAGTGTGTATGCGTGTGCGTATGCGAGCGTGCGCGAAAAGTGCACTTGTACATTATATCTAAATATGCAAGGTATGGAGTAAATCAAGAAATGTTTATCCATCTAGGTTCCACATTAAATATGACGTATGAACCTATAGACCATATAAAGAATTAAATCTACTTACATGTTCGGATCTACAGTTGTTCCCAGAAAGATGGAAAAAGGTGTTATTTATCAGTCATTATAGCTAATATCAGTACATCTCCCCTAATCATAACTAATATGGTATCATCGATAGTATATCAATCATTATAACAACAATCTGGATCTCTATTAACATTGTATTTCTACATTTATCATATATAATTATACATACATACACATAAAAATATTTTTTTCTTCGTATTCACAATCGTCGTTCCTATCATTATAATGGTCAATGACTATATATTTAATCATATGCTACATACAATACTTATATATATATAATATATATATATATATATATATATATATATATATATATATATATATATATATATATGTATGTATACACGCATATATATATATATATATATATATATATATATATATATTGCATATATATATACGTGTGTGTGTGCAAATATATGTACATATATAGATACATATATATATAAATATACACACACACGTGTGTGTCTATATATATATATATATGGTTGCGTGTGTGTTTTATATATATACATATATGTATATATATACATATATATACATATTTATACATATATATGTGCGTATATATGTATATTATATATATGTAAGTATAATATATCATATATATACATATATATAACATAACATGATATATATGTATATATCTCCATACTTGTATGTATATGTATGTATGTGTATGTACGTATGCTTACACACACACACACACACACACACACACACACACACACACACACACACACACACACACACACATATATATATAATATATATATAAATATTATATATATATATAATATATATATATATATATATATATATATATATATATATATATATATGTGTGTGTATTTATATGTAGATAAGTCTATAACAACAGGATCGCTTTAGATGGGCTTTGCTCATTGCTTTCTCTTCCAAGCTTACAAAAGGTGTTGATATATAGTAAACACTCAGTCTTCCAGAAAATCCTTACACTGTTATTTCTCCACATAATTACCAACCAAAGCTATCTCCTCAGTGTCGTGGCAGGAAACGCAATGACAACTTGGCTGTCCCAAACCAACCTGCCAGCTCTAACGCTGTCTTATATCCTGATTGGAGCTTGTGTGTGCCTCGGACTCGATTATCAGGATCTTCCGACTTCCACACCTGGTATTCTCGTGAATTCTTCTTTTGTTCCAGACTTGCAGTGGACACAGGTATATGCGTATAACTTAATTTGTTTTATCGTACTATGAATAGTGCATATGCTGAACCACCTAGCGACAAATGTAGAAAAGGTATGAATGAGAAATGCATGTATACCTGACGAAGATACATTCGAAACCGGTCAAATACATTTCTTGTATTGTGAAGATATTCATTATCATTCACAACGTTTATACTGTATATGCTACTGTTATTCTCTCTCTCTCTCTCTCTCTCTCTCTCTCTCTCTCTCTCTCTCTCTCTCTCTCTCTCTCTCTCTCTCTCTCTCTCTCTCTCTCTCTGCGATGGTGCATAGTCTTATTCAATATGAGACTACCAAGAGTATATTATATGCCTTTGTGTGTTCTGTGTGCATATGCAGATAATGAACAATAGTACCAATAATGGTATCGGTGGTGACAGCATTTGTAATATCTTACATTTATATATATAGCAGGCCTATACATATGTGTGTGTGTGTGTGCGTGTGTTTTACATGTGTGTGTGTGTGTGTGTGTGTGTGTGTGTGTGTATATGTATATATATAGTATATATATGTATATATATATATATATATATATATATATATATGTTCATATATATATATATATATATATATATATATATATATATATATATATATAATTGAAGGCGAAAGCATTTTTTATCATTCGTCTTATGGTAAACAGTAAGATCCATTATTCACAGGTGATCGAGGGAACAGTTCGCGGGGCGGGCCAGGTGTACGGGTGCCCCGGCTTCGCATCCTCCTGCTTGATCCTGGCGGCCATTCTTCTCTTCTCCCCAACCATGTTCTTACAAGCGTGTCTCGGAACAATGGTTGGCAGCCTCTGTGGTTAGTGTGTGTCTGTGTCTTAGAAATAGAAAGAGAATGAGAGAGAGAGAAAGTTATTATAAACAGGTGCCTATTTTTCTGACAGGTGTCTTGATGCAACCAAACGATTTACATCGAGTCTACAGAGGAGACTACGGCCGCCACAGCCTCCTAACGGCGCTCTCACTCGGTGGATTCTTCTTTGTCCTCAACTTCTACTCGAGTCTCGTGGCTTTAACTGGGGCCGTCTTATCAGCTTTTATCTTTCAAGCAATGTTGAAGGTAACGTCGTAGACTTTTCCTCCAGAAATATTTACGCTATGCGAATGAGATTTTCCCATTGTATAGTCATCTTAGTATTGTCAAATATCATATAATTAACTGGCCTAGTAAAATCTATCTTTTCAGATATTTTCTTCCCAAAATACTTACTATCGTTATATATATATATACTGGTTATCTTTATAATTCTAGTTACTTTCTCGCATACGCTGTACATCGATACTATATTTGAAAACAGACATCTATCACCTGTTTCGCTTTTTCTTATAATTTCTTCCGTTCTGTCATCTGCAGCATATGGAAAGGCTTTAATCTCCTCGCCGTTGCCTTATATGTTATCTATCTTCATCTCACACAGATCAATATGCCGGTATTGACGGTGCCTCACGTAGTTACGACACTGGTACTCCTACACACCCGGATGCGCGGTGGACTTATAAAAAGGATTGATCTCGTCTACCTCACTTTCCCGGAAATGCATCGTAGGTTGTTCCGTCCAGGAAACGCTGTGGAAGATTGCCCTGGAGGCTGATCCCCTCCCTCCCCCGACAACACTTGTTACTATGTCAGTACTTTACTATCAACCATTATCACCGTCCTTCACTTTATGATATCAATGTGAATTATCCCGCTACGTCACGACACATGTATCATGGATAAATATTTCATGGTGAAAACGAATCTCATAGCTCGTTTACACTTCTCCATAATATTTAAGAACTTAGCAAGATTCTGTTAAACTAAAGAAATATCAGCTTAGCTTTACTTATGTAAAGGACTTCTTGCCCAATAACCTCAGTATATACCACATAAAATCCTTACGTGCCTTTAAAGCTCATTATATATATATATATATATATATATATATATATATATATATATATATATATATATATATATATATATATATAGATATATATATATATATATATATATATATATATATATATATATATATATATATATATATTTATATACGTATATAAACGCTAAATATATATATACGTATGTATATATAGCATATGCATAAATTTATATGCACATATACATATTAGTAAACATATTACTCATCTTACATATACATACGTATATTATATGGCACCATATATATGTCAATAAATATATATGTATTATTCACATATAGTCTAAGGTATGTTCCATATGCAGGTAAAAGAGCAAGAACATTCAGCGAATAGTGTAACTACCAAAGATACTTATATAGTTCATATCTATGGATATAAATCGTGTATATACACGCACGCGTACGGGCATGCTCACATACATGTGTATAAAAAAAAATTATATATGTGTGTGTGTGTGTGTGTGTGTGTGTGTGTGTGTGTGTGTGTGTGTGTGTGTGTGTGTGCGCGCGCGCGCGCATATAAATATTTAAATATATGTATCTATATATAAACATACATAAATATATTAATACATATATATGTATATATGTATATACTCGTATATATATATATATATATATATATATATATATATATTCCGAAAACTCCTAACACTTTCATACATAGTTTCAAGTTCTATCATGGTCGCTACAAAAGTCGATATCATTTTGTACTGAAATACAAAGTTTTAAGAAAAGGAGAAGTTATTTTTTTTCATTTCACATGAAAAAGTCATTAGAAAACCATTTAAAGTAATTAATATGCTAGTATGTTTTTAATTAGAAGCAAAACATTGTGCATTCTCAAAATAAAATGGAAAAGTACCTGTAACTTATATTGTTAATACACACCACTCTTCGCTTTGTATGACTGTGGAAAGTTTAAATGTATTTCTCAGATTCATTTATTATTATTATTATTATTATTATTATTATTATTATTAAACACATTGTACTTCATATGAAAGGTGGAATATGCATAAGGTTTGGATCTCATCGTATCCACAGTGAGTTCCATTTCCAAATCAGATGACTCGGACATTCCAATGATCATGGACATTTACTTGATTTAATAATTAGGTATATAAATAATTTCTTTTATTTTCTTAAGCTTGTAAGGATATATCTTAGACATAAAGAATGATTTTGAAGGCATTCATCCCACTGAAGTCAATACCACATCATATGACTCGGACACGGAATTTCTTACCATGTCGTTCGAAACCGGTGAGTGAACATGTATTTGATGCACTGCGATAAAGGCAGAGAAACATATCATGCACCTTTACAATAAAAAGTTATATCAAGAAACGATGCGAATCGTATTTAATGAAAATATAAATTCTTGTCTGAGACTACGTGGAAAAATATCGCGCTCTCATTGGCTGACCGGAGTGTAGCAAACTGTATCAAGTTGAAAGCAATACGCAAGCATACGCTTTGATACAAAATGAAAATATGTTTCAATAGGTTCCAATAATGTAAGTGTAAAGGGCAAATACATATCAGAGTGTATCAAAGTGAATGTATGTGTGTAAATATATATATATATGTATACATACATATAGATGGACAAAAAAGATATATAAAGGTACATCTAATATATGTGTGTATATGTATGTGTGTAATATATATGTGCATATGTATATATATATATATTATATATATATATATATATAATATATATATATTATATATATATATATTAGAGAAATATAGGGCTCTCATTAGGTAGTTATCTTTTCGGTAGGCCGATTTACAGCCTCTTTCATGGATGTAATTTAAACAATATATTCGTTACTATTGCAATTCTGTTCATAGTCCCATTAGCTTTTCCATTACATTGAACAAATATTGCATCCTTTCACCTGGCGTTATATGAAAACATTATCTGAAGACATTCATACAGTTTGGTTCTGCATTTTATCATTCTAGCACATAACTTGTGATCATGTATTGAGCACGGATTTCTTCTGTAAATAAAACTTTTATATTAATCACTATATCCTCATTAACAAAGACCTACACTGTTATTATGTCATACACTGTGTGCCCTTACTTTCATGTCAACTAAAGACTTCCTTCGTCTCAATATTAAGCAACTTCTGATTTTTCTCCCCCCCTCTCTCTCCTCTCTCTCTCTCCCTCCTCTCTCTCTCTTCCCTCTCTCTCTCCCCTCTCTTTCTCCCCTCTCACTCTCTCCCCTCTCTCTCTCTCCCCTCTCTCCTCTATCTCCCCCCTCTCTCTCTCTCTTCTCCTCTCCTCTGTCTCTCTCTCTCGTTCATTTCTCTCGCTCATCCTTATTCTGTCTCTCTCCTTCTCTCTCTCTCTCTCTCTCGCCTTTCTCTTCCTCTCCTCCCTTTCTCTCTCTCTATCCCCTTTCCTCTCTCCTCCCTTTCTCTCTCTCTCCTTTTCCTCACTGTTTCTCACTCCCTTTTCTGCTCTCGCGTTCCTTTTCTCCTCCTCCTCCTCCTCTCTCTCTCGCTCTTACTTTTCCTTTCTCTCCCTACTTTCTCATCTCCCTCAATTTTTTCTCTCTCTCTCCTCTCTCTCTCTCTCACTCTCTTCTCTCACTCCTCTCCGTCTCTGTCTCTGTCTCTGTCTCTGTCTCTGTCTCTGTCTCTGTCTCTTCTCTTCTCTTTTCTTCTCTCTCTCTCTCTCTCCTCTCTCTCCTCTCTCCTCTCATGCCTCTCCCCTTTCCTCTCCTCTCATCTCTCGTCACCGCCCTCCCAGTCTCTCTCCTCTCCCTCCTCATCTCGTCATCTCTCTCTCATCGTCCCTCTCTCTCTCTCTCTCCTCTCTCTCTCTCCTATAGGACTTCACCTCCTCTCTTCTCCCTCTCTTCTCTTCTCTCTCATCTCTCCTCTCACTCCTCCTCTACCTCAATCTCTCTCTCTCCTCTCTCTCCTCATAAATAAACAAATCTAACTCTCCTCCGTCCTCCTCATCTACTACCCTCCTCTCTCTCTCTCCTCTCATCTCTACTCCTCCTCTCGCTCTCTCTCTACTACTCTCTCACTCTCTCTAGTCTCCCTCCTCTCTTAGGTCCTTGGGTTCGTTTTCGGTTCTCTTCTCCCCTCCTTCCTCCTCTCTTCTCTCTCTCCCTCCTCTTCTCCAGCCTCTTCACACTGCTCTCTTCTCTCCTCATCTTCGTCTACTCTCTCCTCTTCTCGTCTCTCCTAACTGGACTTCTTTCCTCTTCTCTCCTCTGCCTCAAACTCTCTCCTACTCTACTCTCTCTCGTCCTCTCTACTACTCGTCCTCTTTCACTCTCTCTACTCATCGCTCTCTCTCTCCTTCTCTCTCTAATCTCCCTCTCTCTCTCTCTCCTCTCTCTCTCCCTCTCTCTCTCTCGCTCCCTCTCTCTATCCCTCTATCAACCCTCTCTCTTCCCCCCCTCTCTCGCTTCCTCTCTCCGCTCTCCTCCCCTCTCTCCTCTCTCCCATCTATCATCGCATCCACCGCTCTCTCTCTAGTCCTCTCTCTCCTCTCTCCCCCCTCTCTCTCATACTCTCTCCTCTCTCTCATCGAACCTCTCGCTCTCTTCGATCATTGGCCTCTCTCCAGGGGGTCTCTCTTCTCTCTCGTCTCGTCTCTTCTTCTCTCCTCTCGTCTCATCTCTCTTCCACTCGTCTCATCTCAACTCTCCTCTCTTCTCTCTCTCCTCTCTCCTACCCCACTCTCCTCATCGTCTCATCTCTTCTCCTAAGTCCTCCCTCTCTCTCCTCTCTCTCTCTCTCTCTACTCTCTCTCTCCTCTCTCCTCTACTCTCCCTCTCTCTCTCTCTAACTCCTCGCTCTCCTCTCTCCTCTCTCTAACTCTCATCCTCTCCTCTCTCTATACCTCTCTCTCTCATCTCCTCCCTCTCTCATCTCTCATCCTCTCTCTCTCTCCCTCTCCTCTCTCTCTCCCTTCTCTCTCGTCCATCTCTCTCTCCCCCTCCTCCTCCCTCTCTCCTCTCTCCCCTCTCCTCCCTCTCTCCCTCTCCTCTCTCCTCCCTCCTCTCTCTCTCCCCCCCTCCCCTCTCCTCTCCTCCTTCCCCTCCCCCCTCCCCCCCTCTTCCCCCTCCTCCCCTCTCCCCTCCTCTCCCCCTCCTCCCTCTCCCCCTCCTATCTCCCTCCCCCCCCCTCTTCTCTCCCCCTCCCCCTCCTCCCCTCCTCTCTCTCTCTCTCCTTCCCCTCTCCTCCCTCTCCCCCTCTCCCTCCCCTCCCTCTCCTCTCCTCCTCTCCTCTCCCTCCCTCTCCTCTCCTCTCTCCCTTCCTTCCTCTCACTCTTTCTCTCTGCCTTCCTTCCTATAATTGTTTCTCTCTTCCCTTCCTTACTCCTCCTTTCTCTCTCCCTTCCTTCCTCCCCCTTTCTCTCTCCCTTCCTTCCTCTCACTCTTTCTCTCTCCCTTCCTTCGTCTGACTCTTTCTCTCTCCCTTCCTTCCTCTCACTCTTTCTCTCTCCCTTCCTTCCTCTCACTCTTTCTCTCTCCCTTCCTTCCTCTCACTCTTTCTCTCTCCCTTCCTTCCTCTCACTCTTTTTCTCTCCCTTCCTTCCTCTCTCTCTTTCTTTCTCCCTTCCTTCCTCTCTCTCTCTCTCTCTCCGTCCTTTCCTCCCCCCTCTCTCTCTCTCTTTTAGGCTGCGTGCACTCTGCTAGGAGGAGCCATAGGCCTGCGCAATTACGAAATTCTCATTCATTTTAACATACTAAATTTAGAATTTCATATTTTTTTCTTTTTATATAAACATCTTGGTTCAACATTTTCTAATTCTCGTTTCCGCCAATTCCTTTTCACTTCATTTCATCTTCCATTTTGTATTTTTGTGTTTCAAGATTTTACTCTGTCAACTTGCATTGGTTTTATGTGTTTTAGAATGCAATTTAAAGCTGCACCTTCCATGTAGGCCTATACCTCTGACGTTATAACAGGAAACAACGAGACAAACAAGGAAAGACTTTCGGTATTTCTGGCTTTTATTAAGTTTAGTCTGATTTTATGGCCATTTTCATGTACTTCATTAACGTAAGCTAGAATAAAGATTATGTATGTTATATACTACAGTGCAAAGTCTTATATTTTATATCATGTGACGTATATTGTATATAGTTATAATGATTTGTTGTCTAGATATTTTTTGCTATGGGAGATACAAAAAAAAAGAAAAAAAAGCCAAAGTGTTTTACTGAAGTAACGGATTTTCTTTAATAGATTTCCACATCTATTTTCACCTTTTAAGCAATGCTCATAGCAGGAAGTAAGGAAGATAATGTTATTCATAACTGACTTGACTTTTTTCAATGACTTTTTTCCTTGCCTTAATCATTGACGGTAGTACCAGGTTTACCTCTAATTTTACTTTTATTTACATTTTTTTTTTTAACACGCTAGTTCATATGTACTCTAGGTGTCCCGAACGCATTTTAATTTCATCATTTTCTTTCAGGGTTTAGGCTAAAGGCTCTTACGAAAATTTTCAAGTCCTCTCCACGCCGCCACTTTAATAGGGTCTGGACAGAAAAGAGAGAGACAGGCTTGTGCTCCTGCCTCCCTGGCCGGCGTCAGCGGAGGGTAAGCGTTCACTGCTTGTTTGCTGCTGTTTGGCTTGTTTGCTGGGGAGAGGACCCTGGGCTAAGGGATATTATGCCACAATATCTATCTATCTATCTGTCTATCTATCTATCTATCTATCTATCTATATATATATATATATATATATTAATATATATATAAGAGAGAGAAAGATAGATAGATAGGTAGAGAGAGATAGAGAGAGAGAGAGAGAGAGAGAGAGAGAGAGAGAGAGAGAGAGAGAGAGAGAGAGAGAGAGAGAGAGAGAGAGAGAGAGAGAGAGAGAGGAAAGAGAGAGAGAGAGAGAGAGAAAGAGAGAGACACTCACACACTTATATACACACCCACTCCTATCCACCCCAACCCCACACACATAAACACACACACACACACACACACACACACACACACACACACACACACACACACACACACACACACACACACACACACACACACACACACACACACACACACACACACACACACACACACACACACACACACGCGTGAATGAGCAAAAAAAAGAAACGTACAAACATCCATCTACATAGAAATACACGTACTACATGTAAATATTCTACTCAGCCTACATACCTGCATGACAGTGAACAGCGACCTTTCCCTCAGACAAGGAGAATGCCATGACTTTCACCATGTCTAGAAGACCTCCCTGAGTTGGTTCTCCGTAATCCTTTAATCCGAAGTTGTAGTAGAAAACTGCAAAGAAAATTAGATTGATTAGAAGGCAGCACCAGCATAGAATAGTGTAGTAGTGTAACTAGAAGTACATGTTTTTAAAAACAGAAATTGGTTTGCTAAAAGATAATGTCATGTTTGTGTTACAAAGTCCTGTGGAATTTTATTTAATTATTACTGTATTAGATGTTCAGTTATTACAGCGTAGTTACATGGTAGAATGCTAGTACATCATAATTATCATTTGCTGTGATAATAATGAGGGAATATTTATTCGCGTAGATACATACAATAACTACATCTACCCGAAATAACAGGCCTATAGCTTAACAGGCCTCACCATTTATAAAATTTATGTGAGGAAAGAAAGAAAAAAGGAGAATAAGAAAAGATAATAAAAAAACGAAAGAAAAGAAAACAAGAAAAGAAAACAAAAAACACGACTGCATTTGCAATATCGTGCACCTGAATGTATGCTTTCAGAGTAAGTTAAGAGGCACGTCTTGGTAATTCTGTTGTAGTAAAATGTATACGATTTTTCACACCTTTGTCATGCGTTGCAGTTTATTAATGAGGACTCAGGAGTACTATTAATGTTTGTTTATATAGGTATAAACATACGCTCTCTCTCTCTCACTTTCTCTCTGTCTGTCTGTCTGTCTGTCTGTCTGTCTGTCTCTGTCTCTTTGTCTTTCTATTGGTCTGTCTGTCTATATCTGTCTCTTTGTCTCTCTCTCTCCCACCCCTTCTCTCTCTCTCTCTCTCTCTCTCTCTCTCTCTCTCTCTCTCTCTCTCTCTCTCTCTCTCTCTCTCTCTCTCTCTCTCTCTCTCTCTCTCTCTCTCTCTCTCTCTCTCTCTCTCCTTCCCTCTCTCCCTTTCTCTTTTCTGTCGAAAAAAAATAAAAAATAGTTGACAAGCACCACACCAGATC